>NC_041402.2:119287294-119458839 GCF_900747795.2 Erpetoichthys calabaricus
ATATAGACAGAGATGTAGAAAGTTCACTAGTATAAAAACAAGGGTAATTCATACATAAATCTGTCATATTGACACACGAAACACTCAGTTAATATAATTCTTAAATATGATACCGATAGCAAACTCTTAAAACCCAAAAGTGTGCACATTCAAACCAACATAAACATTTAAACTAACGGGTATCACTGGGCACTTCAGCTTGCCCACTGTGAATGCACGGCGTTGTTTACGAGCAGCACTTTACCTTTCGACTCATCTGCCGTTTCGATCCCTGTCAGTATTGACACTAAAATGAAAACTGTCACCTTCATGACTTGCATTCCAAGCCACAAGATTATTGATTTTGAAAAAAAATAAAATATATATATTGTAGCACAATATATATATATATATATATATATATATATATATTGCAATCGTGCCACCTTTTCAAAGACTCCACAGAGTGTAACTGTGTAGTGGTCACTAGCGCGGGAATTTAAACGATGCGTGCGTTACCCAATCAGCTGGTTGCCGCCCCGTTTCCCTGGACTAGCGGCTGTTACACTTGTTACCACCGTGCCTGCGGCGGTGCTTTATCCCGGAGCTGTACTTTACACTTACAGGTTTCACTCATAATTTAATCATTTTAAAAATATTGTTTCGTGGTTTTATACACGAAGTCCACTATCTTGTGCTCGTGCGCTCTGTTTTCGTGTGAAATCTGAAGGTTGCCACGGCTGGTGAGTGTCAGCCCCATTAATGCCTTCCTTTACATCCTTGCTATAGCTGTCCAAGTAAAATTCCTGTCAGATTACTGTATTGGGATGGAGCAGTGGGAGGGATCTTACAAGTGGAGGGGTCATAACTTTACAGTTAGAAGGGGCCAGCATAAAATATCGTGGAACATCCCATTTCATTAAGACGGTTATTATGGAAAAAGTATTCAAGCCCGAAACATTTATTACATTTTGATCAAATGTTACATTAAATAGAATGTGTAAAAAAAAATTACTTGACGTCTCACCTGGCCCTAACATAAATGAATCACCTTAATCTCTAAGGTTTCCCAGTTTAATTTGGAGTTTCAGAAAAAAGATTCAAGGTCGAAAAAGTACACCATAGATCTGACTGTCTCTCAAATGTATTTGCTGGACAACAAGGACACTTCTTGAGAACTTAGTGCAGGGCCAAAAGTAACACTGAAGGAAAGTTATACAGCATTAATATTATGTTTAATTAAAGCCAACAGTCAGGAATCAATAGTTTCCAGGACACTGCACAAAATTGGTTAATGCATTCTTTCATTTGTTCTTTGATGAAGAATTGATTTTACAAGTTTAATGCATCAAAATCCCAAGCTTGACAACGAGAAGAAAGTGTAATTTACACTTCACAGTCTTTCGTATCATCCTTAAATTCATGAAGGTGTTTTAGTTTTGTCACTAGATATGTAAAAGTACAGTCATTGACAATTTAAATCATCTATCAACTCCTTGAGGATCAAGAATCATAGCATCTGGCCAACCATAATGTTCTCTTTATTAGATTGCTTCTTTTGGTAAAGCTAAATATATGTGCGATATAACCTTATAAAGTTTGAAAAGAAATGGCCAGCTAAAACCTGGCTGTGAAAGCAGTTTTTGGCTACAGATGATACATGACTTAAGGACATCCATTCAATAGTGCCTAAAAGACAACATCTATAACATTATAAAGACTTTGAATTCAATGTCCCTTACACTTCATTTAGAACGGCAAGTAGCACTGGCTCAGTAAGTCTGTGCTTCTAGAACCATTTATCATTTACATTGACTTTATTTCTTGCCCCCTTGACCAGCCAAATGGGGAGCACTTGAAAGGTTGAAATAAAACGTTACACTTTAATGTGCAGCATGTTCTGTGTAAAATGGTTCCATGGCGGTTAAATTTTTCCTCAACTCTGCTTCTCCTACACAGAAATATGTGTCTCCAGAGCCACCCCTTCTGATATGCACATCACATCTCTACAATTAGAGCCTGCGATCAAAGGACTGATGAGGTGAAGGGCCCACCTACCAGTGTTATTGCTGTTTCCTAAATCGTCAAATCAATACCGTTGAAATTCACCAGTTGTAATAAATTTCCATTAACAAGCAGAGAGATGGTTTCAAGTCAACACCAGTCAGCAGCACAGAAAAGAAATAAAATGAAAGCACGAAGAAGCAACTTGTGGTGCACTTGCAGGTGTGTTTAGAAATCTAAATGTGTCCAACTTCCAGGTAGCTAATGTGACATCTGTTTCCACTACACTAAAGTTAGCAGTTTACTGAAGTAACAATGGGGCAACAATAGCATTGTGTGTAAAAATTTTGATAGTGGGTGATTAACAGATATTATCTGATGTTACAGTACCTAGTTGACACATGGCGGAGCATTATTTATTACCACCATATAGACCTCTAAACAATGTTAAAGGTTGCTAACGTTAGTCGATGTATGAAGTGCTCCGAGTGTTGTTGCATTAATGACAGGTTTGTAAATTTCACCAACACACAGGCTCTCTTGTTTACTAATGGCTAAATTGTGGGAAAGTATCATGCAAGCAATTTTGATATACATAAAGAGTTATTAATTCAGGTTAACTTTATTGGCAGCTGATATTACTAATTCAGTTAATGCAGTATTGCTATCTGCTGTCATTGGAAGGACAACATGAAGTTTAAATAAATTTGTTAAATCTAGGTAATACATTCACGTGTTTATTTTTTTAAATATCTAAATATTCAGCTTCACTTTGACTCTGTACATACTGCTTTAAGTAAGTTTATTATGCTCATTCAGTAGTCGTTTTTATTTTATTATTATTCCTATATTAGTAATGTTTTTTCATTATTATTGCTAATTGGGTCTTCACTTACAGAGGAACAAATCAAAATGTTACATTTAAGGTTATGAAGTGTACTTCTTTGTTTATTTATTGTTGACATTAAAGTTGTTGGAAGAAATATTAATGTAGTGGATTCATGGAGGTGCAGGTTGGCTCCATGCTTCCTCTTCCATTTTGGGAGCCTCTTGAACCCAATACCATTGATAGTCATGACCGAGATGAGCTGAGCAGATGAGGACAAACACACCAAGTAAGGGAATGGTGAAAAGTGGTAAAGTACTTTTATTACAATGCAGTGCTCAAAAATGAAATAAATAACACCATAAAAGCAGGTGAGATGTGGAGGTTAAGATCCCATCATAAAAATAATCCATTAAAACACAGGCAGGAGGCAATCTTTAAAAGCCATGGGTCCTGGTGCAGTCCTTAAAATTGACGTCTCCGTGGCTTAGCTCAATATAGGCTCTTGCAGCCAAGGAGGTGCCTGTCTAACAGGCTAGCCCACCTTCAGTGATGCTTCTAGGCTCAGGGCCCTTATAGCCCTTTCTGGCTCTAGGTAGGACACCCCATTGAGCCTCCAATTCCTGCTACCACACTTGCATTTCTGTGGTCCATGGAACCACCCACAGAACGTCTCTCATCCCCCTGCAGCCATGCTGCCACTCTCTGGTGAGAGAGCACTGAGAAGTGAGAACTGAGAAGTGCTTTGGCCACTTCAGATCCCAGGTCACTCAGCTGGAGTGGCCACCAGCCCCTTCTGGCTGTCTGCCTTCTCCATCTTTTATGCGTTCAATTGCACCAGATCTCACCCTTGCTCCTGCCTCTCTCTCTCTCTCTCTCCGTCCGTCCGTCCATCCATCTTTCTTTCTTTCTTTCTTTCTTTCTTTCTTTCTTTCTTTCTTTCTTTCTTTCTTTCTTTCTTTCTTTCTTTCTTTCTTCCAAGCTGACTTTTTCTTTTGATTCTTTTCCCATTCCTACACTTCTGATTCCCTTTTAAAGCAGGAATGTGACACAGCGGCTCACGGGAACCACTCTTGCCGCGATACCACGCCCCCACCTGAAAATACAAGTCTGGCGATTATTTATTTAAAACATGCAAATCAGCCACAGACCTCACTTTGCCAAAAGCAATTGAGGAGAGGAGTCCAAAAAGAAGGTTCCACTTAATGCCCCAGTTTAGCTGGTGGTGGCACTGGTTGTCCATCAGTAACAAAAACAACAACATTTACTAAGCACATTTTCAGACATGACATTAACTCCAAGTGCTGTACAATGATAATAAAAAAGCAGTTACAAAACAATACAATACATAAATGTGATATTCTTCTTCCCAGTATTGCAGGTGGCTGCAGCAAACTTAGGTCAGAGAGCAAAATATCAAGTGTGACTGTCCTTGTATTTTCTTTGGGGCTCTGCTACTGAAGAGATGTCAAAACTGACATATGTATAACTAGTCCTGCACTAGGTCCTATCTAATTGTCTGACCAGTCAACATCTCTTTCATCTTGTTCAACTTTAGGCCTGGACAGCTGCAGGTGGGATAACTGCTCCCTCTGAACTATCATCCAGTATGGCATAAGCCTCAATGTAATACCAAGCATTATGGAGTAGTATCTTCATAACATGTGTGATGACCTTATGACGCCCAGCTTGCTGATCAAAGCTTGTAATTTCTGGGTCAACTACTGTCATCAGAATACTGATTCACACAGCACTCTGGTAAGATGAGGCTCTTTGTAAATGCTGCAGAGCCTTCTTTAAGTTACAAATATCAGGTTTATTCAAATGTGCACAGCTTTCTTCTTAATCCACTTCATAATCCTGCCTATATTTAACTTGTTGAATTCTACCTGAGCCATTAAGGTAATATTTATTACAATCAAAGTACGGTGACACCTTGAATTTACTCCTTGTCTGTGAATAATATACTGCTGCTTGAGCTGAAGTAGAAGGTCGTTCTTCCAGAGCTGATTATCATTTCTTTTCTCTGAATTTGTGACCTTCCCTGAGTAAGGAAAAGTAGTTCAACCAAAGATTCATTTTGTTTGTGACTTGGTCTGTAATTCGATGGAGAGGTCATGCAGTACAGTAGTAGAAGTAGCAGTTGTCACACATAAGCATTTAGGAGGCAATCAAAAGGCCTAAAGATGAGTGAAACATCACGAGACAAGGGGTTGTCACATGGTACTTACCCAAATCTCTCAATTTCTCAGCAGGAAAACCGAGGAAAAATAAAACGACTCACTTTCGGGTTCCAAAATGGTCTCCGAGACGTCACTTAATGATAATAATAATAATAATTCTTTACATTTATATAGCGCTTTTCTCACTACTCAAAGCGCTCTCCACACATGGATGACCCGGGAAGCAAACCCACAATCTCCTTACTGGAAATCAGCAGCACTACCACTGCGCCACCTGTGAGGATCTATCCAGCGCTATCCATGACGTTACTTCCAGCCACTACTGATGACATCACTTCTGGTTTCCGTCAAGATGACGTCACTTCAGTCTCCCTGTTTCAATGTCACATTCTGCCAACCACTTCCTGTCTTCAATATCATTTACTGTATATAAACGCCATTTTGATCACTGTACTTTGTCAACTGCCAAATAATACTTGCTTTTGATCATTCAATGTTTTCTTTTTTGTGTTTTTCTTTTGTCCGGTGGACAATATACGGGGACGGTCCCCAAAGCTTCTTTCTGGTGAAGCTTATTTTTTATTACGAAGAAAATTTTCTACACAGTACAATTAAAGTAAATCAAGGTTGAAATTTTTCCATCCATTTAAAAGCAAAATAATCTTTGGACAATGAGCACAAATCTCTGCTTTTTAAGTGATTTTTTCCATGGAGGAATCTGAACTTTTTAAGAAAAGTGGAGCACAAAGCAAGATCCAACTCTGATAGGGAGCCAATTGATTGTAATTATAGAAGTACAGAGTATGGTGAGATGCTTACTTATGTGTCCAACCAACATGCAACATGTCACCAGCTCCATAATAAACAGGAATGTATTAAAATATGTAACATAATTTCATTTAATTTTATTTACACCTGCTTCAATATGTCCCTTCCCAGCGAGTTTCCAGGAAGTCAATATGCATGCCAATAGCCTGCCTTTATGCTGGGGTGCAATTTAGTTCTTCTTCTGGCTGAAATAATGTATGCTGAGCAGTTACTTTTCAGTGGGAATAAGGAATACCAAAGTCTCTTCATTCAGTCCTGTATTTAAATCAGGCAAACAAGTATCAAGTGAAAAATCAGTACTTAATAAAAATGGTAAAAAAAACTTCAGAAAATTTCATTTTTGTAGAAGTGTAAAGAACTTAATTTCACTGGTTGGATATGCTGTTTGTTATTAGTGGACCAAATAGATGTTTTCATTAGACCCACAGGAATGAGGTAGAAATTGAATTACAATTTGTAACATTTCATCTTCTCAGTTCTTGTTGTTGTGGAACATTTTCGATTGCAGTTGTAGTAGAGATGTGATATTGTTGTTGATTTACTGCTTGATCTGCACTAAAAGCAATTAAAAGTTTTACTTTAAATTCTTATTGCAAATAAAGACAAACAAAACATGTTAAGCAGGCATTACATTGCCTTAAATACAAACTGACCCAAAATGCTGATTGTTTAGTTTTTTTATTGAGGTGAGAAGGCATTTTTCTATTCAAAATAAATACATTCCATATGCTCCCTCTGGCACCTACAACATTTAAAATTCTTGTGAAAATTTCCATCACATTTAACATATTTCCAAATACATGTGAGTACAGTACATGTCTCAGCTCAATCTGTTACAAGATTTAGAAATTCTTTATCACATATGTATTAAGAATTGATGGATGTGGTAAACACAGCAGAATAATTGTAATCTTTGTTTTTGCACTGAGCTACAGGATTCAAAATTATTTATTTCGGGACTACCTCTTACCCAGCCTTAGACCTAACCAAAATACAAAGTGCACTCCTTTTCTTAAGATGCAGTTCACTTTAGCGAGATCCTCAATAGCTATACCCATAAAACAAGAAACAATATGAACTGAACGAATAACATTGCCAAAGATTTATATAATGTGTATAACTACAAATATACCAAGAAGGCAGAAGGTATACAAATATAGCATTATTATTAGTAACCATAACCACAGGTAAGAATGAACACAGGGGCAAAGCAAAGTACAAAACAAACCTGCTGCCTCACTGGTCCTGAATATACACATCTTGAAACTCTGCCTGTTTGGTGGCGTGCTTTGCCCACCTCAGTACTACAACAAGGCATTTCCTCCTTCAGCTCTTCAGCCATACTCTCTCCAGACCCTGTCCTCTTTTCCTCACTCGTGTTTGCTCAGTCTCTTTCCAATTCTTCTCTCAAAGGACCTCTGGCAGTGAGACAGCCTTAAACCACATGTAGGTCTCTAAGGTGACCTCCCAACTCAGGCCCAGGTATGTTTCTCTGAGATTGTGGGGGCTCTAGCAGCCCTGCAATGTTTCCACATGTAATATCTACTCCTTGGCTTCACTGTCTCTCTCTGGTCAGATGTCCAGATGGCCCTGCCAATTGCTATGTAGCCTTCTCTCCTAAGTGCTTGGGCTGCATTGTGTGCTTTGGCCTAGGCCATTTCTCTTTCACACCTCCTGTCTAATGGCCATTATAAACATACAGCACAACATACAAGGCATCTTCAACTGCCGTTGTGGTTCTCTGTCTTTTTTCTTGGACATCGACTGTGGAACTCAACCTCACCTAGTACCATCCTTATAGTGCCTGTACCCTTGGCAACCTCATGACAGTGAGACACCCCATTACAACTGACTCCACAAATACTTTAAATTACACTATTACACATTTTAGAAAAGGAAACTAGAGTAAGAAGTACTTTCCAAGGTAGCATAATGGTACTGGAAATTCATGAATCCATACTTGCTACTTTCTGTGAAGTGGTACATATTCTCTAGATGCTTTTGAGGTATTTCTATCTGTTTCTGAAAGAAAACTGCATGTTGGATTAGGTGAATGTAAACTGGCCCAGTATTAGTGCAATTCATGCCAACCATCCAGGGTCAGTTTCTCTTCCTACCTCTCAATGATGCTGTAATAGGCTACAACAATAACTGGCCTTAACCATACAAGCGGATACAGAAAATAGGTTATTTTCAAAGTAAATGTCATAAGTTTGTTAATTAGTATGTAGAACTCACTGATTGCCATCTGCAACTTAGGGAAAAACATTACTCTTTCTGGCAGAAGAGTTTAGATGCTGAAGTTTCCTTCTTGACATGATGGCTGCTTCTCAGCCTTGAGAGTGGTTCACTGTTTAGCTTGTCAAATTGGATTTTTGACAAAATTGAAAACCGTTTATGGTCTTACCTTTATTTGTAAATGAAGTCTATGTGCCTATACTTCTCCACGAAAATCTCTGTCGCTCTCTTGTAAAAGTCCTCCTTATATTCCTTTAGTTTTAAAAGTCTTAATCTTTCATTGTGGCAGTCAGTCTGAACAAAAAATTAAAATAAATGGACTGCTGCAGTGCACTTGACTTTCTGATATTGACAACTTATTGGCGCCTACAGCCTCTGCGCAGAAGAACAGCAGCAATGAGCACCTGTTGGGCTCACATCCACCCCCTTCTCTGTGGCATAGTACTATCAGCCTCACCTTGTGCCTTTTCACTGCGGTTTTATGTTCGATCAGCAAAAGTAAATATGTCACACACATTCATTAAAGATATTAGCCAAACTGTGTATAATCAGGGTGTATAATAAATGTGTGTGCAAACATCAACAGCCACACGCCAATTGCATCCATCAACCCCAGTGTGTGAGGGACAGCACAGTCCGAGGTGAGGCTCTGCTTGTTACTGAAGTACCTCATGTTTCTCCCCTGTATTTGAACAGGAACTGTGCAAATTCAGCGATTTTGTCTATAAAATGATAAAAATTTCTGGAATCATACAGAAGACAAATTTATAGCACAGACCAATGGACAAATTTATTTCATGTTATGATTATTAGTTTTTTTACTTTTCATAATAACAGGTGAGGCTCTTCCTCACCTGCCTCCCCTGACCGCATGTCCCTGATTTTCACAGCAGCCTCACATTGTGCATATGCAAGTTTCTGGTCGGCTTTGCAAACTAGAGGCACCCAGCGTCAAAACAGTGCTACTGTTTGTGTGTGGTCTCCCTTTCTTTATCAAATACACCGAAATTAATTGCACATCATTTACAAATTTAATTTAGTCAGTCAGTCATTGTCCAACCCGCTATATCCTAACTACAGGGTCACGGGGGTCTGCTGGAGCCAATCCCAGCCAACACAGGGCACAAGGCAGGAAACAAACCCCGTGGCATGGTGCCAGCCCACCGCAGGGCCAAATTGAATTCACCTGATTGTAATAATTTTGTGACAATGGAATGGTGCATGAAATGGCCAAACTATTCCAAATACAATAGCTGCTTTAGTGTTGTTAGAAGACATTGCAAATGGAAGAATTAGAAGAAAGCAATGATGACTGGCTTTTAAGTTGATTTCGATTTCCAAGAGCTAGCCTCTTGGAGCTGTGTGCTGAACTGGTGCTGGCTTTACAAAGGCAGATTTTGAGGAATTGTGCTCTCCCTGCTCCTTTGCAAGTTCTGTCCACCCTCGGGTTTTTAGCCACAGGAGCTTTTCAACATGAAATTGCTGATGACTGGGTATTTCAAAAATATCACTGAGGTGTGCTATGCTAGCTGTATAGGTTGGTATTATCCGTTTGTCATCCAGATAGATAAGATTTCCTTACACTGTGGTTGATATGGCAAACATAAAAGCGCAATATCGCAGCAAGGTCCAGTTTTCCAAATGTAATCGGAGTGGTCTGCTGCATGCACATTTCTATTGCAATGGCACTTGACAAGTTACATCAGCCGGAAATGAATCACTGAAAGAATGAGCTGTCATTACATCATTTATAGCAGGAGAACCTATAAAAACAGCAGTTCCACACAGTTTTTCCAACTAGTGCGGCAAAGATGAGCAGTCCTTTTAAAGATAGCGTCACCTCAAAGAGCCATGTAAAGAGCAGAAAATCGATCCATTGTGGCACTTGGTCCCAATGCTATACTATAAAGGCGCCTTCAGATAATTAATTTGTTTGTATACACAGCAAGCATTTCCACTTTATTAATGTGCTGCTCTATAGTCCACAGAAAATGTTTCACATTGTGTAGGCATGAAGCGTGCTGCATAATGTGGCACACAGTCATGGCTGGCAATACCTGAAGAGATGCAGTATGATGGACCTGACCCTCACCCACAAAATGATCAGCCAAATCAGACGGCATTACAACTTCGTTGGAATATAATTAACACAATGTAAAAACAGGTAATGCAGCATTTATATTTTAACCAATTCATTTAAACTGTAGTCAATATCACATAGTACAACCCTTATATTCCTTCATTCATTGGCCATATCTCCTACAGCATCCACTGTTGCATTTTGTGACTCCAGCACAGTGTCCACCAGAGGCAGAACTGTGAGTGCAGCCAGATTCCAAATATGTGCTGGGCACAGCAGCACCATCATTGTGTTCTCGGCATGGGGGTCAGCTTTTGTAATATTGTCTGAAAAAGAATATGCAGAAGGTGGGCTGAGACTTGCCTTTTAACGGCGACTTTGATATCTGACCACTACTTTTTTATTTTGGGTTCTGTGCGACTTTCTGAACTTTAACTTTCGAGTGTCTTTGCCACTCTGTATCATTCCATCACTTTCCTTTTATTTCTTATACCACTGCTTAAGCCAACAGATAGTACATTTTTACTTGCTTCTATTTCGCATTCACTGAAATTCTTCTTTTTTCCATGTGTTTTTACCATTGTCTTTTAACAAAGCACTGAAAGGAAGGGGTTATTTATATTGATTTGCATATTCAACCAGTCAGGGTGGGCTGTATGTGCGTTAAATTTCACGTTCATTGGGAATTATAAAGGGGAAGTGTGGGCAACTTAGCATACACACAGTTTTATGCATCTGGATTTTTTTGAGCATGCGCACATTTCCAGTTTTGTCCATACACCATGTTTTAGTGTGAATTCTATGCATGCCATTATACATGAAGCCCCTGGTATGCCACAAAAGACTAGCAGAATGGACAATGTCCACTTTGTCCTACAGCATTCACCACTCAGTGACTCTGTGCATCTTATAAACAATATAAATTCATATTTATAAAGAATTTGCTTTGAATTAAAAATGTTTTCCATTGACTGTGAATAAACAGTTACTGTTTGAGCACAATATTACTTTTTGCCTTTAATATCAGCATGTATTTAATAAACAGAAAAGTGCAAATGCAGTGTTTACACAGGCTTGTGCTGAGGATCACTAGAGAACTGTGAAGTTAGGCAGATTAGTAAAAATCCTTGTAATACTGAACTAGGCCATCAGGATGACAACTGGGTCATATCATATAGTGAGTCATTGTCTCATCATTTAAGGTCAAAATTATTTGTAAGATTGCCTTTAGAGCAATGGTTTGTAATCTCAGTTCTGGAAAAGCCCTGCAGCTACAGGTTTTTGTTCTAAATAGTTTATTGATTAGCGAGTCATTTTCTTTCGAAAATCCCATGGGAGGAAGCCATCGATGAGGCATTCGAAAGGAAAAAGCTGCGATATACAAACTTGGCAGATGAAGCGGAGGACCGGGGCTGGAAAGTGTCTGTGCATCCAGTGGAGGTGGGCTGCAGGGGTTTCGTAGCTAGTTCCACCACAAGGCTACTGAAGGAGGTAGGAATCAGTGGGCAGACTCAGCGGAAGATCATAAAGGAGCTGGCAGATACCGCCATAAGAAGCAGCCATTGGTTGTGGCTGAAGCAGAATGAGACCATATGGGCTGCTCATGGAGCCTCCAGCGCAGCACACACCCAGGTCTGATCAGCCTGTGGTGGACCATCCTCGGCCGAGGGTGTATTGTGATAAAGGCTGAAACACCCAATGACCCCGGGGTATACAACTGATGATGTGTTGTACTGGAGGCAGTAACACTGCCAGATGAAAACCCATGAGGACACCTCCAGTCCTACCTAAGAAATCAATGCTGTCCAGATTACAAAGGGATTAAAACACCTAGTCCTAGTAGACACACATTATTTTCTTAGAAGATACTTTTATCCAAAGCAAATTAAAAAACAGGAGAACATAATTGAGTAACATCAGTCTGGAATAATTTAGGAACACGTTTTACACGCCTCTCTAGTAAGTTGCTTTGGATAAAAGCTTCTTCTAAGAAAATAAATGTAAAGCTTAAAATGAATGGGCAAAAAATGTGAAGAGACACAGGAGAGAGAGAGATGGACAACCCATACTGGATAGAATTGAGAAAGGCGGTTGGGAATGGAGCCTCAGAGCAAGGAGCATGAAGCTCAAGGAAGGATGATCCAGTGGAATGAATGTCAGGTAGTGTGAGCAGAGGTAAAGGCATGTGTGACTCGATGGATTGCCCTGCGCAAGCCGATGGAAGGGCAGCAGGGAACAGAACATAGGTAGGATGATTGACTACACCTGTCAGATGGGCATCTCCTCAGTTGCTAGATCCCGTGCAGGGTAAGCTGAGGAGACATTGGCTGTTAGAAGGCAGCATTGGGACATGTGAGTTTTAAGGAACAGTGGACTGTCTCTGGTTTAATCTCCAGTTTTAATGGATATTTATAGAATTTTGACCTTCTCTTTCATCTTGTTTTTATCGATTATTTATTTATTGACTGTTGGAACTCTTGCATGACTCTTTTGAACATTTTGTTTTTGAATTGCTAATTGTTAATAAAAGCACAGAAGCATTTTTGCACCAGCACCTTGCAATGTTTGTGTATTATGTTCTCATTCGCAGGCTCATCTCTGGGGTATGTTATCAGTGGTAGTTGGTTGTAGAGGCTCCCTGGAAGGACCCAATAGTATGGGGCCAACCTATACTATCACAGGTACAAAACTGATTACCACAAGTGAAGAGCTCAACAAAAAAATTAAAGCAAATTACAATTCCCAAACATAAATTCATCAGAAAGGGAATCTTCAAACACTCCTTAAGCACATTGAGGGAGTCAGAGCTCATTCCACCAGCCTGAAGCTACACATGAGATGGTCTGAGATTTAATATGACGTAGAGATGACATCACCAGATGCAGTTCAACAAAAGACCTGAGTGGTTGAGAAGAAGCATAGGGCCTCACAAGTGTCTATATATATATATATATATATATATATATATATATATATAGGTTCTGATCCACTTACCACTCTGTAGGCAAGCATTAAGGATTTGAACTTAATACATACCACTACATGAAGCCAGTGTAGTGACTTCTGTTTTTCCTAAATTATCTCTTTGTTTAATTAGCTTGTCTTTTTTCTCCTCTGAATCTGCATTAGGAAAACAATAGTAGGGTGAGATTTACTTTCAAAAGAAATTTAGAAATTTTTGGATTTTGCCATAGTCTAAAATTCTTCACTCTTTTATCTTTTTTTGACTAGTTTGCCTAGTAGGAATAGACTAAATGCTGAAAGGCTGCAGCTACTTCAACGTCAGTAGGAAATAACAGCTTAAATTACCAGAATACAGTATTTGGAAACGCAGACCAATCTTAATGGAAATCTTAACAACCAAGACAAAAAAAACACTACATGATCCCCATTCAACATATATAAATGTTTGTTTTGTTACTCATTCACTCATAAGAAAAAGATGGATTATTAGTGAGTTAAAATCTTAAAACTTGGTAAAAATATATAGATTTCCAAATTTCTTTTAAATGTAAATTTAATTCTACTGTTTTTTTCTAAATGCACAATGAAAAAAAGATGTAATTAAACAATGAGATGAAATTAGAGATAAAATAACTCAATGGTCATCAAACTGTTTGGAACAAAAACCTGCAGCCACAGGGGTCCTCCAGACTGGGACTGGCAAGCTCTGAAGACACACAGGCAGACTGGTGGGAAGTGACTCAATGTGAATTAGAATTGATTTGTGGCTTTATTATTGGATTTAATATATGAGCTGAGACAATGTTATAATAGTGTAGGTGGAGGAGTCAAGCAAATAAGAATCTAAAGACTTTGAACTGAAGAACTATGTTGATTACCCTGTCCGAATGTGCCAAAAAATCAGCGCTGCCGACTTTGGACTGTACATTTCTGTGTTGACTTTTAGCTTAGCCTTTTTTGTGAAATGTTTCACAGACTTCACAATAGAAAGAAACCAGGGAGATGAAAATTTTTTAAAAAATCAAGCATGAATTGGTTTGTAGCTAACTAGACACAATTTGTACCTTTTTCATGGTGACGTCTGTTGCTTTTGCATCATTAGCTTTATACCTATGTAGGTGGTGTAATGGTTGAGCTGCTACCTTGCAATAAGGAGATCAAGGGTTTGTATTCTGGTTCCTCCCATCATGGAATTTGCAAAGCGGTTTGAGTAGTGAGTAAAGTGCAATATAAATGTAAAGAATTATTATTATTACTGGTTGCTTTTAGCTCAGTGTGGGGCCATGATGAAGACCTATATCACCTGTTGCATTGGAAAAGTTGAGGTGTGTAACTGGAGGCTTAAGTGGGGAGGTATGTGAATTGGTGGGTCCGCAGCTTGACAATCAGGAGCCTGTTTTAAATAAACAAGTAAGTGAATGGCCAGCTCAACCTCTGTGGGTGTACATCCTCATGCAGATGCAGGAGGTTGGTGAGGTAATTGGAGTGAGACGTACCTGCACATGAAAATGTGGTCTGTCTCAATTGCTTATTGGTTTTCTGAGGTGCGCAAGTGAGATGTTGTGCTCACATTGGCAAAGGAAGGCTGATCGGGGAGAAAAAGGAAAAGAAAAAAAAAAGAAAGAAAAGAGGTTAAAGAAGAGAGAGAGAAGCAGGCAGGAAAATGGGAGAGTGTTGGTGCAAGTGAGCAAGAGAGAAAAGGCAGGCAGCCGGAAGGATGTCCCAAATGGAGCAGAAGGAAGTCACACCAGCTGAGCAATCTTGGAGTTGAAGTGGTTGATATGCTGATTGGTTGAAGTGACTCCGCATAAGGCTGGGAGAGAAGCAGTGGGAGTTGGAGGCTCAGCGTAGTGCCCTGCTGGAGCCATAGAAGGCTGCAGGGGTCTGAGCCTAGGAGAAAGCGCAGAAGGGGTTCTGAACTGTGATTTAGTCATCTCCTCAGATGAAATGACCCACTTTGGATTAGCTGAGGAGACATACGCTTTCAAAGGGATGCATCCGGGCAGACTCCATTTTTAAAACTAAGATGCCTGACATGTTTTTTTTAACCTTGCTTTTAAAAGATTATTTATTTGACTTTGATTTTATGGATTATTTATTTATTGACTGATGACGCACTGCACCTTTTGAACACAGCGTGTTTTTTGCTGGTTTTAATAAAAAGACTGTAGCACTTTATGCACCTATCAATTGCTTTGTGTGAGTGTTCTCATTTGATAGGCTCATCCCTTGGGTACATTTTTGGTGATTGCAGGTTCAAGGGGCTCCCTAGAAGAACTGGGAGTGTGGAGCTAATCCACACCATCACAGAGAGAAAATAAACCAAACACTAGATGATTGTAATAATAGTAAGCCAGCCAGCCAAAACTCAGGGGGGTGGTATGTTTGGACATTCCCTGAAAAGTGATGGGTGTGCCTAACATGTAATACCCTTGGCTCTGGTGTAGTCAGTAGCAGACCTGCATTTTTGTGGCCCTGAAGTTTGAACTGTCGTGGAGGCCCCTTTGCAGCCAGCAGTTATCTTCTTCAAAGGGGCTGTTCCACTACCGATCACCTGTTTTTTTTTTTAATGTAACCATTACGTCTTAGATTCTGATTAAAATTCCTGTACTGGAATATCTCACACGTCAAAGTCACTACTGTGAAAAAAAAATTGAGTTATGGGGGGATGAAAGTTTAAGTCGCTTCTGTGGCCCCTCCAAAATTAAGGGCCCTGAAGTTTAAAACCTTCATTAGTTGCATAGTAGATTGGCCCTGGGTGTAGTGATGTTTAAGTAAGAGATGTGCTTTTGACAGATCTAGGAAGACAAGACCATGGCAACTAGCTGCTGGGAAAGTAGAGCATCACGTCATGGCTGAGGCCTCTAAGCTTAGAAGTAGCTCAGATATTACTTGGTTAACTCCTTTATCCAAAGCATTCCTTTTGTTTTTCCAGTTGAAGTGCAGGCAGTGAAGTGACTTGCTCATGGTCACATGGAGTCAGCAGCAGAATTTGAACTCACTGACTCAGGGTTTGAAGTCCAAATGCTTAACCAGTACACCACACTGGCTGCCAGACATGGAGCTGAAGATCAGATCTGTCCAGGGCTGAAGTTAAACCAGTAAGACAGTGATGAGAAGTGATTTTTCTTCTTTTGCCCCCAAGATAGACTTGGCTTCAAAGACGGTAATTACAGCTAGCTAGCTAGATACTTGCACTAGGAGAGAAGTTTAGCTTTTAGAAAAGTTCAAGAATTATTATAACAACCTCCCTGAAACAATCGCAAAAACAAAAAACTTCGGAAAATTCTAAAGATAACAGAACTGTCACATTAAGACATTATAAAGGTGAATTGCAATTAGTATAAAGCAGTCCCAGTTAACATCTCTTGACAACCTTTTACTGAATAATTTATCTGAAAATTTTCAGTGGTGGTGTGTCAGAGAGAGGATTTGCAGCATCGTTCATTAATTCCAGCCGTTTTGTTTTCATTATCACATTCTCTACTACAGCACCTAAAGCAGGAGTACAGTGTATCCCCTAACTGAGCCTGCTTTCTTAATTAGCTTGTGGATTTGGTGGGCTTCTTCTGAAGTGATGCTACCAGGCCCAGCACACACAGCATTGAAAATTGCACCGGCCATCACAGAGTTGTTGATGATGTTAAAGATGTCACCACCTAAATCAAAAGTTCTCTCTGCTCTGTCCCTTCCTATAGAGCACCTCAGAGTTATTAGACCTGACTGGCTTATCACTGACGTGGACCTCGATGTACCAAGTATCTCCGGATCCACTCTCTAAACAGTAACTGGGCATTGAAGTTCTTTGGTGCCGCAAAAGTCGACAACCAGTTTTTTTGGTTTTGCTGATGTTTAGCTGCAGACAATTCTCCTTGCACCAAGAAACAATTCTCTCCATCTGAGTCCTTAAACTCTGTCCCATCATCAGAGAATTTCTGCAAGTGACATGCACTTGTGTTGTATATATAGTTTGAGATGGACAGGGTAAACAGAAAAAGGAGACAGGCCTAGTTTCACAAACTACGGCCTGTCCAACATCTAGTCAGTTATCAAGGATACCTTAGACTCATTGACCAGCAAATACCTGAGCTTACGCCCAACAAAGATGGATGTATCGAGTCTCAGGGGCCTGGATGTATGAGCTACACATGGTATCATTGATATTGGTACTGCAAAACAATGCCTGATATTTAAACATACATCTGGAGACAACCATGAATGAACTTCGGCTTAAGAGTGGGCAGGAAGAATTAGACAGTTTAGTGACTGCAACATTTCTAAACCAATCCAACACATCATGAAGGTAGAGAGCAATGCAGGGGCAATCATTTCAAAGGCAAAGAATATTGGTGATCTTGTTAACAAGACCTGACCAACATTAAGTGTGTAGTTTGGTTGGATAAACCTTCTATGGATGGAAATTCTCCTAAAAAAGAAAAGAGTTAAAACATATAAATGGTTGTTGCTTGTGCAGAAGACACATTACATTTGCTATAATAAATCTGACCCATTGCCAGGAAAAAAACATTCTGCATAAAAAAATGAATACTGTAGTTCAGCATTTATAGACATCACTGGACTGGTGAGAAAAAGGAACTGTGCATCTCTGCTGGCTGCATGGGCTCTCCGTCACAATACAGTTAGAGACAATATAAGGCTGAAAAACTGGCAGTTGTGCTACTGTAAAATACGTTTTTGAAATAACCGCCATCACTCCCAGGGAAAATAAAGGGAAAAGAACCGACGAGCTGATTATAAAGAACCCCAGGAGATGCCGCTTTTGATACTCAATACACCTGAGACAGTAAACTCCACTGACACAACTCCTGCAGGAAAACAGACAAGGCTATACAACATCCCAGTTCTGACTTCACAAATAAATAAATAAATAAATAGAGCCAGTAAACATTAACGTCTAATTGTAAATACCAAACATATAGTTGGAAAGTTTCAGCATGTGGTGTATATATAGACTGCAATGCTTCTCTAGTCACCATTTACTGGTGTTATATAGTTATACACCAGTCATAATGATAGCAAGAACCTGTAGCAGCCAGCAGACAAAAGCATTTCTTAAATATGTGGGGCCATTAGGAATCTGCACTGTTATTGCAGGGGGACAGCATTTATAGATGATATGGAACCTCCAGATTGACAGAGAACTCTCCAGAAGCATCTCCACTTTGTCTCTTGACTTTCTAGGCAGTACTGGCCTATTTAAACAACAGGGCTGCATGTCCCAACAGAGGTCCAAAAGTTTTAGCAGCAAGACTGCAGCGGTATGGATGAGGAGGCATGAGCTTGTGGGAAAAGGCATCACAAAGAAATTGCTTGACTAAAAAAATAGCCTGGCAATTGTCCCAACCATGCTTGTAGGACGAGACAATGCACAGGTGATTCACAGCATTTCTTGTTGTGTACCAGCAGGTTTCTTGTTTTGGGTGACATTCTTTGTGTCACCTAAGACTTTAGAAGTTTGAAAGGGCACACTAGGGTTTAGTAATCTGCCTGTTCTATGTTCTGATGTCAAACAAATACGCCTGACTGCCTGAGGGATAAAACTTGCACATCCTCTGTGGTCGCATTGTGTGTCTGTCTCTTCCATCATATGCTCATAACAATATAGAAAATAGCATTAGTCATTTAATGTAACTGAGCTCTTGAATTGATAACAGCAAATCTCACATTCTGTTTTTTTTCCAGTGACAAATCAATAATTTTCTTCTCTCTCTGGTTATTTTATGTATTTGCCAAATACATGAGGAGAAATGGGACACTGCAACCTTGGCTGTTTACAGTGCATGGACTGGAGGACACTGGGGACAGGATTTGAAGAAGTAACCCTATTAGTGGAGCCTTTTCAATAGAGGATTTTGCGGCTATTCACATCCATAGATGTGTGTTCTCATTCGAAACAAACACTATATTAGGAAAGCAGCACGTGGTAAAGATGACAAAAGGAGGAGGATTACAAGCCACAGATTTTGGGGGCATTTTCCGTACGTCGCTTAAATCATCCGAAATCAGATGCCTCATCTTGGATGAGTTAATGCCGGTGAAACTCATCCGGGATAAGTCGGTTTTTCAAACGCAGCCATGTAGTAGATTAGTCTAACTGGATCTAATCATCCGAGATGAATGCGCGCGCCCGCGCTGATTGAAAAGCCCATAATATACGTTGTCATTATGGGGTGTTGTGTGTAGAATTCTGAGGAAAAAAATGAATTTAATCCATTTTGGAATACGGCTGTAACATAACAAAATGTGGAAAAAGTGATGCGCTGTGAATACTTTCCGGATGCACTGCATATTGAGTCTAGAAAACATGATCAGCAAGTCTTTGATAGGCTGTAACAAAATGCCGAAAGAACGGGTACATTTTTTTTTCCCCACACAAGTGGAGCAGGACCTTTTATTCGAAGGACATGAAGAATTTCAAGATTTAATATGCACAAGGGGTAACACTGCAATAGCAGCCCAAACCAGAAAAGACCGCTGGCAAAAAGTGGCCGACAAATTAAACGCTAAGTAGTGTGCATTGTACTTACTGAATGCAGCGTTTCATTTCATATGTGTCAGATGAATTATTATTTAATATGTCATAATTCCAGATCAAACGTGAGCACAAGGAGAACATGGGAACAGGTTAAAGTGAAGTTAAAGAATATACTTCAAACTGGTAAATACTGGTATATATAACTATTTAAAGAATTGTTGACATAAATAATCATATATAATATAAAAAACACTAATTTTTAAAGCTAATAAGAAGGCAGACGAGCAAAAAACAGGCGGAGGTCCATGAGGTCCAGACCTAACCCCTGCAGAAGAGTTGGCTAACCAGCAAAATGCCCATCGCCCTGTTTCTGAGGGCATTCCAGGGGTAAGCTCTTACCCAGAACCAGTGGCAGGATGCAGTGGTCACTTCATTTCAGGTAAAGGATGGTCATTGCATATGTTTGTCCTCCATGTGTGCCACAGGTATGTTCCATATAGCCCTCTTTTTTTTGTTGGGTCAGTTTGCAGGGAATGTCATATCCCTAGAACTTTGCCAATATCTCGTAGGTCAGACACAAGGTCAAATATCTGATGAAGACACACTGTGTCTGATTATTCATCAGGAGGAGAGGTACATTTTCCAAATAATGTTTGATCAAACTCCACTCTGATCAGTCCCATGTGGCCCAATCACATTTGGAAATCCTGGTAATGAGAATGTTAGGCTGATTGTGAGATTCTTCATGGAACTGTGGGTGTTTTTGCCTGTGTATTACCTACCTGCAATGGCATGAAACACCTCTTTTATTGTCTGCACACGCAGGTGTCCAGGAAACACAATGAAAACCCGAAGGAAATATTTCAGAGCCAGACAGACTTTACGAATTGCCTGGCAAACTGCACTTTTAGATAAATGTTCTGCATTGCCTACAGTATATAAAAAAAGTGCCACTTTCAAAAAACCTGAAAGCAATGCATACTGTCTGTGTGGTTGTGAGAGCCTGACTTCGAATATAAGGTGCTAATAAATCTTTGAGGTACAATATTCCCCCTCAGCTAAAGTGGTATCTTTCGAAAAGAATTTCCTCCGGGAGCAATAAAGGATCTTGCCGATCGCGCAAAACCCTCTCTATATGAAATTCTCTTCTTATAATTTGTGTACTGATATCAATTGGTCGCTCATTCATGAACGGCAAAGCCATGACTGAGCGAATTCCATGCACGGACACTGATTAAGTGTGTGAGCTAATCCTTGTTTACACAGAACATACCTGCTCCGAGCAGGTTTGAGGATTAGGATGTGTTGCTATGACAACACATCCAGCAAGAGTTTCGAAAAACCGACAGATCCAGGATCACGCCAAATCGTCAACAATTACATCCGGCTAATCGAGTAATCCACCTATGAAAAATACCCCCATGGACTGTCAATGACACTGTCAAGATAAAAATAGATCTTGGCCAGTTTAAAAGAAACAAAACAGTTTATAGAATCATTTTTTTAAAATGACTACCTCCCACATTATCACAATTTCATCAATAAGTGTCACTATATTGGAAAATAATCTACAAGCATTAAATTCCAGATCTCACAATATACCTATGGGGAACTGGTGATATCATTCATTACAAATAGATCACTGTTTAGCAAGAATTTGTTGGAAAAGAAGATAGTCAGTGACACATTTTCTAGCTAGAATAGAGAAAACCTTGCGCTATATGAAGATTCCTATTTAAAATGTAATACATCATTTGACCATAAAGACCTTAACAATGTCACTAATGCAATTCTTCAGTCAACAGTACTGATAGCCTATAAGGCATTACAAAATGTTTTATGTTCATGTCTTTCTAAACATTTAGTGGATGTTCATTCTTCAAATTTCCAAACAATTAGATAGAAAAACTTTTTGAAAAGGCAATCTATGCCAGCTTTTTCTTTTGAGAAACTGAATTTCTAAGGGCAAATCAACATTTCTAGTAACACCAAAAGCAAAGGAAATCCATTTCAAAATTCTTATGGAGATTAAAGAATTTTTAAGACAGATTTGGGCAGGATTCTGTGGTTTGTACCTTATGTGAAGAAGATATTGAAATAACATATCTATTAGCCAAGACATCTTGTTTATTTCCATATATTTTTGGACTGAAAGAATTCAACAAAGAATATCAAATTGGTATTATGAACAACAATGCACTCAAATTAGTAATTACAATACATTTTAGGAAAATTGTCTTTTTACATAAAGCTATGATAAAGAAAGCTAACCCATCCATTACGGCCTTTCATAAGGAACCACATCAGTGCTGTTTATCCCTGCAATACATGAAGAAAAAGGTAAAATGCTTAATGAACTTTAATATATTCTTTGATTTCTACATTTCATGTTCTGCCTGATGCTTCTAGCTATTTTATTTTCTTTTTTCTCTTTGCAAATAACCTGTACTATTTTAACAATACAATAATAATAATAAAAAAAAAAACAACTGACCTTGTTTGAGAATCATCATGTCGGGTCCCACAAAACCAGCATAATCACAGCATTGGATGGCGGTCATAGTGTGTAATAGCCTTAAGTTGCCCAAATCATTAGCAGGGTTTTGATTTTCTTTGACCATGAACTGGAAGAATCAAGGATTTAAAAGGAAACAAAACCTACTCAATACGCAGATCACAACGCATTGCTGCACCCACCATGAGGCGAACCACCGCAATAGGACCCGAAGTAGAACTGTGCAACAGGTGACAATTCAGCACCACACTGGAACAGTGTGAAGGTTTTTTTTTTTTTTTTTTAAAAAAAAGCGTCTTAAAACCAGCGGTTATCAAATATGGCAGATACAGAGTAAGCCAGTTTACCTGAGTTACTGTACATGCAAAGAGAACTTTAATCAACCAAACCTCATTTTATTTACTTTGCAGCTGTCTGCATAAAATCTTTAGGGCCTGCTAAACCTGCACTCTGTTCAGGATTCACCTTTCTCCCAAACTCTGGAATATGGAATGCAGTACCAAAGAGAGAGATGAAAAAGCAGTGAAGAAGGATGACAGCCTTTCCAGAGATTCCACTATTACACATGTCCTTATTCTGTGGTTGAGAACCAAACCTCTCACTCCGGGGGAGCTTCATTTTTTTATTTGCCTTGTCAGAAGATCATTTCTTTACACTGCTATCATTGTAAATTTACTTAGACATTTATCCAAAGCAATTTACATTTGAGAGATAAATGAACTTGACCAACTGTGTTTTTTCAGTATTGGCACAGCCAGATAAAGTAACTTGCTCATGGCCCCACAGGTTTAGAAGTCATGTCTTTGTCTATAAGCATCTGTAGCCACTGGTTCTAGATGGAAAGCAGACTGAATATTGCAGGGCATTTTTAATCTCTTCTTTCACATGACAAAACTTGCAGCTGCAATCCCAAGTTGTATGCCCCAGTTACTAACATCTAACACAACTTCACACAAAGTGAATTGTCTCAGCAACAGCAGCCTCTCTTGGTATGCAGCATAGAGCTCTCTATGGGCCAAGACAATTTTAATCAAAGTTGAATTCAACTATACTGATATATCAAGGCTTGGAAAACTCCTGGTTTTGTATTGTTTAAAATCGCTTTGGTCAATGATAAAAATGACCATAGCTCAACCTCTCAGCCTTAACAGGAAACATTTGCAGAAATAATCACAGGGCCAGCACAAGCGCCTACAATTTGTAAATGACATCAAAGATAGGATTTCCCCACTTTAGAGATCTCTGTGCTCATGGCTGCAAGGAAACTCAATGAACAATCACCCTGCCCCCATTAGAGCGGCACATCTTTGAGGTAAGATGGGGTGTTTGGAAGATTTTCGCCCACCATGGTCATGGTGCCGCTAGCCCGGGGTGTTTTGGGTGCTCCGTTTCATAACAAGCTCTGCTGCCTACAGCAATGACTCAAATTTAGATCTGAATCGGCAGATTTTTTACCCCCAACTCATTTCAGAATTGAGACATTTACCTCAAAACAGATGTCAGTTTTAATTTATAAAATAAGTTAAGGTTTATCCTGAATTTAGAAAAATGTGGTAGGAGATTAGTGATGGGATATATGGAGCTGGATGTGAAAGTGACATAGTAAAGCAACAGAACAAAAAGGTACAGACAAATGCATCATTAATAGTAGCTTTTTATGGGAAAATGCATATGTAATGCGAACTACAGAAAAAAAACAAAACACTGGTTAGAGGAAAATCCTTTTAATTTGATTACATTTAGCAGACACTTATCCAAAGTGACATACAAAGTGGTTAACAATCAAGTAACATTAGGCTAGGGTCTGTTTGTTCAACAAGTATAATAGAACAAGTGACAAAAACTGATTGCTACAAGTGAAAAGATATAATAACTCATACTGTACATTTACAATCCGATTACAATCAAAGCAATTAAAACAAATTAAAGAATATAAAAAGTACTGCAAAGTTGCCCCCCCCCCCCACCAATCAATTTCACAGATATTCTCAGAACAGATGGGTCTTCAATCGCTTATAAAAATATATAGATAGATACTTTATTAATCCCAAGGGGAGATTCACATACTCCAGCAGCACCTTACTGATACAAAAAATAATATTAAAGATTGATAATAATGCAGGTAAAAAAAACAGACAATATCTTTGTATAATGTTAATGTTTACCCCCCTGGGTGGAATTGAAGAGTCGCATAGTTATGGGGAGGAACGATCTTCTCAGTCTATCAGTGGAGCAGGACAGTGACAGCAGTCTGTCGCTGAAGCTGCTCTTCTGTCTAGAGATGACACTGTTTAGTGGATGCAGTGGATTTTCCATAATTGATAGGCGCCTGCTGAGCGCTCGTCGCCCTGCCACAGATGTCAAACTGTCCAGCTCCATGCCAACAATAGAGTCTGCCTTCTTCACCAGTTTGTCCAGGCGTGAAGCGTCTTTCTTCTTAATGCTGCCTCCCCAGCACACCACCGCGTAGAAGAGGGCGCTCACCACAACTGTCTGATAGAACATCTGCAGCATCTTATTGCAGATGTTGAAGGACACCAGCCTTCTAAGGAAGTATAGTCGGCTCTGTCCTTTCTTACACAGAGCATCAGTATTGGCAGTCCAGTCTAATTTATCATCCAGCTGCACTCCCAGGTATTTATAGGTCTGCACCATCTGCACACAGTCACCTCTGATGATCACGGGGTCCATGAGGGGTCTGGGCCTCCTAAAATCCACCAGCAGCTCCTTAGTTTTGCTGGTGTTCAGGTGTAGGTGGTTTGAGTCACACCATTTAACAAACTCATTGATTAGGTCCCTATACTCCTCCTCCTGCCCACTCCTGATGCAGCCCACGATAGCAGTGTCATCAGCGAACTTTTGCACGTGGCAGGACTCCAAGTTGTATTGGAAGTCCGATGTATATAGGCTGAACAGGATCTGAGAAAGTACAGTCCCTTGTGGTGCTCCTGTGTTGCTGACCACAATGTCAGACGTGCAGTTTCCAAGACGCACATACTGATGTCTGTCTTTAAGATAGTCCACGATCCAAGCCACTAGGTATGAATCTACTCCCATCTCTGTCAGCTTGTCCCTAAGGAACAGAGGTTGGATTGGATTGAGTCAACAGTATGGATGGAAGTGGGCAGCCCATTCCACCAACCAGGATCTACACATGAAGAGTCTAGACTGAGACTTAATGCCCCACAGAGGTAGCATCAGACGCTGCTCCCCAGTAGACCTGAGTGAGTGAGAAGGAGTACAACACTTCAGGCTCTCCATATTGTTGTGCACTGACCCATTTAATTTGTGCTGCTACATGGAGCCAATGTAGAGACATGTGCCCGTTTCCGCTGGTTAAATACAAGATGGATTGCTGCATTACAGACCATCTATAGCAGCTTGATAGCACATTTGGGTACTCCTGCCAGCAAAGCATTCCAATAGTCCAGACGTGACAAAACTAAAGCCTGGACCTGAATTTGTGCAGCATACTGTCATATAAGGTATGATCTTGCAGATGTTGTACAGCATAAACGAGAAACAGCAGAAATGTGGTCAGAAAAAGCTGCTCATTACCAACCCAAGGTAGCATACCAATGTGGCAGGTGTTAGCAACAGTTGGCCAAGCTATATAGGCATGGGGAGATGAGCAGACTGGCTGGCCAGGATCACAAGAGGCTCAGTTTTTGCCAGTTTGAGCTGTAGCTGGTAGTTCGTCACTCAGATTGAGAGATCAGTATGACAGGCAGAGACTCTAGTTAATATTGTATTGTCCTCAGGAGGGAATGACAAGTACAGCTGTGTATCAGCACAGCAGAGATAAGAGAACCCATGTGATCGGGCGATGGGAGTCCAACAAGGTGGAGTAGAGCGAGAGAGAATAAAGCACCCAGCACTGATCCTTGGGATACACTAGTACATGTCTGGTGTGCCTCTGACAACTCCTCCCACCAGGACACACTGTAGGACCTGCCTGAGATGTACAACTCTGTGCAGTCCCAGTGATGCTAAGGTCAGAGAGGGTGGGAAAGAGGATGGCAATGGTTGACCATATAAAAAGGCAAAACAGAGCTCTAGCTACGCCATGCTAGAGCTACCAACATGACATCAGTCCCGATTCTGCTAGTCTACCAGTCAGTACAGTCATCCCAGTCGGGTGGTTCCTCTTGAAGCCAGACTGGTTGGTATTCAACAATTCATTCTTTAGGGAAGGAAAAAAAGATATGGTTTGAAACTGCATGTTCAAGTAGATTTGGAAAGAAAAGGAAAGAGAGTCAGGCCTGTAGTTAACTTGGATGGATTGAGTGGTTTTTTTTTTTTTTTTTGGAGAAGTGGGGTTATCCAAGAATGTTTGAAGATGTTAGGGAATGTTCCTGAGCAGAGTGAGATGTTAATGATGACGGAATAGGATCAAGAAGACAGGTAGATGGGTGACTGGAGAGGAGGTTGGAAACTGTGGCAGACAATGGAGAGAATGTTGGGTCTTGCTTGGAAGGGGACATAATGGGTTCTATTCAATAAGGGCGCGAACTAAAAGGCGACCTTCAAAAGGGCGACCTCAATTGAGCGCCGAATAAATACGCGCACAAATAAAGGAGCTCTTCAAAAAGGTGACCTCAATTGAGCACGGCAAATAAAGGCGTTCGTAGATAATTTACTTGAAATGGCTCTGGAATATGTGAAGAGCAACAAAGGTGCAGATCTACTCGTAGTCGAAGGATATACATTCAGAAAGGAGAAAACTATCAACGGGAAACACATCTGGAAATGCACTGAATATAGGATTGGAAAATGTTCGTCTCGCTGTCATACCAAAAATGTCATTGCCTTAATCTAATTTTCTGTAATTTTGAAAACAACAAAATATAGAGAGCTTTAGAAATAGTTCGTTAGAAGTTCATGCATTAATTAATTGGATGTTTTAATATTCTTGCTTTCACCTTTTTATACGTTCAATCATTGCCTTTATCTAATAAATTTTCTGTAATAATTTTGTTTGCCTTTATTCGCTGCGCCCAATTGACGTCACCTTTTTGAAGCACTCCTTTATTTATGCGCGCATTTATTCAGCGCTCAATTGAGGTTGCCCTTTTGAAGCTCGCTTTTATTTATGTGCGCTTTTATTCGCCGCGCCCAATTGAGGTCGCCCTTTTGAAGGTCGCCTTTTTGTGCGCGCCCTTATTGACGGATACCGACATAATGGGTAGCAGAGAGGATGAGAACTGACTGCTGATGGCAGCCCCCCATATCTTGGAAATGCAGCAGTCATCAGCAGACAGAGAGGTCAGGGAAGGAGGTAGAGAAGAGAAGTTAAAGCAGAGAACAGAGTATGTGTCAGTGGTGAGGTTAATTCTAATCTGCTAGAACGTTACCTTGGCAGAAGAAAATGATGCAAGAAGGGACTGATACTTAGGGCAGCCAAAAGGAAATGAACGAAGTCCAATGCTCACACCTGGCTGAGCTTGTTGGTTCATTGATTGTAGAGTGCTTTGGAAAGCCAGAGACAGGAGGGTCTTTTGCATGCAGGCCTGGGTGAGAGAGGACAAACACCATCAAGTCAGGAAGATGGAGTCAAGCATAAGATGCTCTGTAGCAGTGTTTGTGTCAAGACAGAAGAAGTGGTCGGGGTGAGAAAGAAGAGCAGAGAAGACTATGGAAGAGAAATGGGTGGGAGAGACAGCAAAGGTGATGGCAGAAGGATGCAGTGGAGGGAGAAGAGAGAAGGAAGCAGCAGAGAGAACTGAATGAAAAAAGTGGTCAGACATGTGTAGAGGAGTGACAGTTGCATTGGTGGGAGTGCAGTTGCAAGACAGAACAAGGTAAAGCTGATTGCCAGCCTTGTTAGTGGGTGAGGTGTGGAGCTGAACGAGGAAAGAGTGAAGTCAGATGCAGGACTGTCCAGGTAGATATTCATGTCCAAGTCTTAGAAGTGGGCTGTCATCATCTGGGAGGGAAGAGAACAGTTCATCCAGCTTGTCAAGGAAGATCCCAAGCAAACAATGGCCATGTTAATTGGGAGACAGTAATAGCATGGAATGCAAAAGGTAGTGAAATTGCATAACTTATCCATAGGGGTAAGTCTCCAGCACTTCAAAGTAAGAATACCTATTGCAAACCCACCCCCAGGAGTGGAGTGGGATACATTGAAGGCTGTCTCACACAGACACACACACACACACAGACAGACACACACACACACACACAGAGAGACGGAGACCTTGTGTTAAAAGGACATGAATGAATTGTTGACACATGCTTAAAAGGTATTTAAAGCAAAGAAAAAAGGTACCTTAGTCAACTGGCAGTGTCCGTTGCCTTGCCTTGTTCGGTGGACTCACAGGCAGACTTGCGGTCTCACCGCTCTTTACAGGAGGAGGGCTGCACGAGGACAGACTTGATGCTTACGCAACAGCATGCAAAGTTTCCTTAAGTAGGGAGCCCAGCTGCCAGTGACCAAGCAATTAGCAAGAAAAAGCATAGGGGTGGCACTCGTTAAAACAGAACACCACTAGGCAGTAACCTGGCAACAAACCAATTTTATTTCAAAATAGATCCTCGAGAACCCTTAGTACCACTTTTATTGCATGGTTTCACAGTGAACCGTAGTTACATTACTGGTACTTGTGTTTAATTTTTCAGGTAGAGTGTGGAGCAAGAACTTCATTTTGTCTCCCATGAGTTTCTGCTGAACGCTTTGTGTTAAATTCAGTGCCATGTAGTTTTCACAATCATCATAAAGAGGCCAATGCAGCAGCCCTTCTCCGTCTGGATCTCTATTTTAAAAAAGCAGGAACAGTTCAGTTTATTTCTATTACTGTTCTTCACTAGATGCAGGCACAGACCACAGGTAAACTCAAACAGAGGACTTTAAACAAACCATCCTTGTGTAATCATTATGAAATTTGTAAATGGACAGAAAAACAAAGCAGTTTCAAATGGATTAACATAAATGGAGACTAGCAATATCTGGAAATTGAAATCTGAGCTATGGTAACTTAATTGAGGAATACAGAATTGTATAAAATGTCTTTTTTTTTTTTTTTAATAAATACAAAAAAAAAACAAAGTATAGGTACTTACCCATTTCGAGCAAAATTAGCCCAGTATGCCATTAACACCTTGCAAAGCTGATCATCCTCTGTGTTTGATGGCTCTGGTAAGATAAATTACATATACACTCTTATTTTCTTGTCTGCGTTTTTGTATGCCTTTGAATATCCACTGTTCACAGAAGAATCATTTTTAAAAAAGCTGTTCTGAATTAACAAAATCTAACGCCTCCAAACTTGCTCAATTTGTCACTTGACAAGAATGACAGTGTAGTATCCTGGTTTATGCAACAGTACGCACATCCCACATGTTGTGGCTTCAATTAAGAATTTAGCTGCTAGGTGACCCCATACCTAGTTACTTCCAGTTTCCATTAGATGTGTAGTATTAAAACCATTAAGTACAGGGGCCTTATGTATAACGCAGTGCGCAGAATTCACACTAAAACATGTCATACGGTCAAAAGTGTAAATGTGCGTATGCATAAAATTCAGATGCATAACAATGCGTAAGCCAACTTCCATGCACTTCAGCTCCATAAATCCCAGTCAGTGTGAAAGTAATGCACATGCATGCGCCCGCTGCCCCACCCAGTCTCCTCCCGGAATTACGCCCTTTAAATCTGCAAATCAATATAAATAGCCCATTACGTTCAGAGTTTTGTGAAAAAAACAATGGCAAAAGCCAAAAGGGGAAGAAAAAAAAAAAAAGTTGAAATGTAGACTTTAATCTCAAAATTTACACTTTAAGCTTATAGTGTGTTATTGAAAGCAGAACGGTGTGAACTATCTTAAAATCAATGTTTAATTTAGTAGTTTCTCAAATCCCATCCTAAAGTAGCAAGTGTCCCCGACCCAGTAATTAATCACTATGTGCAGATTTTCACTAAATTATGAAATATCTGCTCTTTACCAACAATGAAAACTGAGACTACCCATCCAGAACCCAAAATGAATTTGGGAGATACCAGGCTATTGTAGCCAAATTTCAGAGTCTCATGGCTTATAAGGGCAGACTGTCATGGATACAGTACATTGCGTTAAATAGAGCAGGATTTGCTATAAGGTTTTACGAGCTCTGTGAATCTAAAAATAGGATACAATTTGAATTTGGTTCTGTACATAGGGAAAGGGACAATGTTTGATCTGAAATGCAATCAACATGGCATTGCTACATCATTGGTGCAGACTTGGATAGATGCTCTGCTGGATCAAGATTACTATGTAACCATGGACAATTTTTATACTTCTCCAGAGCTATCCGACATCTTGCTGCAAAGAAAGACTGACACATATGGAACAGTGTGTCTCAACAGTCATGGCAGGCCTAAAGACTTTGTCAGGGCTAAATTACAGCAAGGGGCACTAGTAGCTTGGCAAAAGGTAAAGTGCTTACGCTGAAATGGAAGAAGAAAGATTGGTCTTAGCACTGTACATAATGCAGTTAGTCACAGTAAAAGGCAACATGCAAGTTACAAAGCCTTGTGCGGAGGTCGACTACAATAGCACAATGGGAGGTGTAGCTTGTGCAGATCAAGAACCAACTTTCTATCCCATTATGCAGAGGCAATGCTACAAAAAGATATTTTGTCATCTGGTGGAACAATGCATTTGGAATGCATTCGTGTTATACAAAAAAGAAGCCTAGCGAAACTCTCTCATGCAAACTTTACATGCCAGCTTATAGAACAAATTGCCGCACATCCACTGTCGACACTACTGCTAAAGATGCAACTGACATATCACATGGTGGATCAAATCGGCAATGTCTTATTGGTGGCCAATTTGATACCAACTGGGGGTATTTAATATTTTTTATTCATCATTACAATTTGTATTATAATTTTTAGATTTAATATTTTATGCCAAAAAAGCAAAACTTTTTTATATATAAAGTGTTTTTGGAATAAAATGCAAATATAAGGGAGGTTAAGGAGGCATTTTTATAGCACAACTAATGTCATTTTCTACCTATGATACAACATCACTGCACTGATGTTGAACATTCAACGTCAGAAAAATCACCTGTGCAGACAGTTATGTACAGTATGTTGTGTGGGAAAAATTACACCAAAATGCAACTTACGGTTTTGTTCAATTTAATTGTAATGCATTGCAATTAAGTTGAGGTGAATGTTAAGATCCAAGGTCTCACTCTGTGTAGGGTGATGCTTAAAGTGCAGCATAACTGCAGGATGCCATGGTTTGCATTCATTTTTCTGGGTCTGATCTGCTACACAAAGCAAGTTGGCATGGTACCTGAAGTGTTTTTTTGAGGTTATACTGTCATGCTTGGTGTAAACAGTTTTAATACCACCTAACACTTTTGAACAGAAACTGATATAATTGCAAGTGACAAATTCTACTATAGAAATGTGTATTATATTCATTAGTTAGCCATCATATCCACAAAATTAACCTTTCTAAACTAAAAGGTATTTGATGGAAGTTATCCGAGATGGACTGAAACAAGTCAGAAATGGACTATTTGGAGCACAAACCTTAGGAAAATGTTCAACTTGAATTACCAAAGGAGTGGCTTTCAGTCAAGTAATGAAAGTCAAACTATATTGATTGTTAATATTGACATTGCTGTGCTGCATATTATATTGCCAGCAGTTCATAGTCACACCAAAAATAAAAAATAAAAAAGGGGGGGGGGGGGGCAACAGTGTATGGACACTTCTTAGGTGAAGGGGTCTATATAATGCGATCTACTAGGGTACCATGGAAATTTAATGCCTTTACTCCTCAGATAGGCAGGGTTGGTACCAAACAGAAGAACTTGAGGTCCAAGAAGCAGACAATTCTGACAAGAAAAATACTACAAAACCAAGAGTAAACAGCACTGATGCAGGAGCTATGTACAAAGACTGGATGTATTAACAGTGCACAAGGCTTACAGAAAAATGGAAATACTTGGCTTTGATGTAGCACACACATTTGAGCTAAATTCTGTTTAAAGCATTTTTCTACTTCTGGATTACATTTCCATCCACTTCTTGATTCTCGATATAAAAACTGCCTAGTTAACGAAACTGGTGATCTCTCTCAGATATACAATGACAAATGATATTAATCCATATGTATAGTTTTGTTTGTATATGTGCATAAGGTTTCAGGAACTGGACATATAGCTGAAAAGATGGTATGGAAAATGGGGGTAAATTTATCATGAAAGGGGGTGTGTGTTTTCTATTACTTATACCGAAGTTTTCCACTTTAAAACATTATGGCGCTAAAGAGTGATGCATTGTACAGTGCATCATAGGCTGTGGCCATTACGCATTCTCCCCACCCATTAAGCTTTTTTTTTTTTTTTTTTTTTAAATATAAAAGCTCATCCCCCAAATTCTACAGAAGCCAGCAATAAAGAAAGTGTAGATTTGAATAACAGGCCCCTTGATAACCAATTAAAATAGTTAAGTGAGACTTCACTGTTGTGCTGGTTTCCAGAAGCCAGAAAAGAGGAGAGTTTTGGGGAGAGGAACACATCCCCCAAAGAAGATGTCATGAAGAACTCTGATTTTGCTAAATTTGACATACAGAAGGTAAGCCAAGCACCATTGTTGTAACCTTTTTACTGTACTTCTATATTCCAAAGAAGCTATAATTAATCACAGCTTCCAGTGGCCTACTTGTTGTGCACTCCAATGATGAATAAAGCAAGCTTGGAATTATGCATGGATGACATGGAATAGTAGCTTATATTAGAAATGAAGACTCCAGAGAACTAAGTAATTATCAGTACAAATTGTAAATGAACAGCCGTGTCTCATGAATAGGAAACCCATGCAGGGTTGGAATTCCGTTGGTTGTGTGGCTCCCCAGCACCCCTTAAAAGGTGCATCTCTAATCAATGTTATTTATTTATATTGCACCACATCTTTTAAATTACATTATCTGATGTTACAGTACCTATTTGACACATGGTTATGGACTATTACTACCATAAAGACTGTAGAACCTCTACATAGTGTTACGAGCTGCCAATGTTAATCAACATTTTAAGTTGAGTGTTCTTACATTAAGGACATGTTTGTAAACAGCAAACACACAAATGCGCTTACTTGGCTAGTTATTGGCTGAACTGTAGGAAGTTCCATGCAAGAAACTGATGTACAAAAAGATCAATTAGCTCAGATTAACTTCAATTGTTGGTTAATTTCATTTGCAGCTAAACTTTACTGATTTAGTTAATACCTTCATGTTAGCTGTTATTTAAAGGACAAAATGAAGTTTAGATAAATCTGTAAGCGTAGGCAATATATTCATATTTTTTAAATATCTAAATATTCAGCTTCATTTTGACCCTATATTTACTGCATTAACGAAGTTTAAGCACATTCAGTAGCAGTGGTTATTTTATTAGTAATACTATCAAAATTGCTTTTATTGTATCACATTACATGTAATACAAGGAGATTCAGCATAGGGCCCCAGTTTGGCTACGGGCAGCACTGGGTGTGAAACTGTTGGCGGCTCTGCAGTGGACTAGATAACTTCAACCTCATAGCAGAGGCAGCTGGAAATTGCTTCTCAATAAGTAATAAAGATGCATGAATGAAACTAGTGCAGTTTATCCAACTATACCCTTCGCTCGAGGTTGCTACACCAGATGAGGCAATAAAAGAAAAAGAAGATCTAGGCAATAAATCAACCATAACAGAAGCTTGCTGCCTTTGCTTGCTTTCATTGATTGTTCAAGTGAGCATGAAGTATGAATGTGCTGTCTAATGCATTAATCTGAAATTAGTCTGGCCAGTCATTCTGCCAGTCATTTTCATAAATTTGCTACAGCAAAGCCATCAGCTTCTTCAGTAGCGGTGTGGGGGGGGTGGAATAGGTGCATGTACAGGAAAGGGGGTAACACTAGCAATCTCGTGAACCACAAGTACAACAGAACATAAATGTGAATCAGTGCAGAGTGTTTGGCTGCTCCAACTTACTTGAACTTCAGCCTCCAGCTTCAATGCTGCTGGAATTAACCAAACAGAAGATTTAAACTGTTTAGTCATCATTAAGTCAAGGTAACACTTGTCATTGTTTTAATAAAAAGTTAAGTTATTCACTCAGGACATACAAAGTGAGCACTGGTTTTTGACTGTCCGTGAAGCAGCAGCTGCAGCTTCGTCAGTGGATACCAGAATTCAGACACCCACATTCACCCTGTTCTCAGTTGCTTGACGGGGAAAAAGCCAAAACAATGAAGGAAAAAAAACAAGAATGCCACAGGGTCTGCGGTGGGTTGGCACCCTGCCCAGGATTGGTTCCTGCCTTGTGCCCTGTGTTGGCTGGGATTGGCTCCAGCAGAGCCCCGTGACCCTGTGTTCAGATTCAGCGGGTTGGAAAATGGATGGATGGATGCCACAGGGTTGTGGCAAAGTTTGTGAAAGATTTAAAGCCCTTCACCATATGGGAAGTTGGTTTAGGTATACATATACATAGCAGGCAGTTATCATAAGTTAACCGAGTTGTCCTGACAAAAAAGGATAAGTTAAATTTATAACCATAGTAAGTATAGCCCTTTAAAACGTGAGCTACGAGGTGGTAATAGCAATACTTGATATAATTAAAATTGGATTAAAACAATGTTTTTATCATGCATTTTGTTAAATGTAATTATATTTAGAATGTTTTAAACTTAAAAGTAAAAATGCTGGTATTTAGGTTAACTTATTTTATTGGTTTGGATAGTAACTAATGAGGGTGCAAGTCAGGGATGAAGAAAGGAAAAAAGGGAAGAGGGAAGTAATGATGTAGGTAAAATTGTGAACAAGATAACTATGAGTTATTACTGCGAGAAATTTGTTAAACTTCTACTTAAAGTTTACCATTGATATGAACAAAGAAGCAATTCCAGCACGTACTTAAATGTCGGGATAAAATATGTGGACGTGCTGGTCGTTGGATATACGGTGTAGAGAAAGCCAAATCTGAGCTGCGGAATGCCATCCATGAAAGATGGAACAAATGAGACATTGAAGTTAAGACATCAGTGTTGGATGTTGTTGCAGCCGACATGACACGAGTGTCGTCTTTCTTCTGCTGGGAACAAGCAATTTCCGTATGCTCTGTTAGAGTGAAGTCATCAGTCTCCAAGTAAATCGCAAGCAAGTACCAGGCCGGCAATGTTTGTGTGGTACCAGTTTTAGGATTTTTTTATTTTATTTTTTTTTTTTAAATCTAACAGTAAAAGCTGAAGGGTGATACATAAGTAACACAAAAAACAAAATTAGTTCTCCCCAACTGTGGGGTGATGGCAACATCCTTTGAGAAAAATAGCATTTTCCTCTGCAAACAATAAAGATGTCACCAGTTTACTGTAATTTTAACTCATTAGCCCTGAGTCCATAAGAGGTTTTGTACATTTCTCCATCTACTTTCCATAGTTATTGACTATTTCTGGATTCTGTGACAAGATTGTTTTGGTTTAGCCCTTTTTGAACTGGTTCAGCCACTTCCACTGAACTTTATGCATTTTTTTGTAAATGTTACAACATAGGGGTTTGGGTAAGGATTGATTTGCATTTTCATGGTTTATCACTGGTTGTATTTATTAATTTATCTTTAATACTCTATTTCCAAAACCTTTAGCTTGTTTATAGTACTTGCTAATTTTAGCAGTTTGTGTAGGTGAGGAGAGAGTTTTTTTGTTTGCAACAACAACAACAACAACATTTATTTAAATAGCACATTTTCATACAAAAAGTAGTTCAAAGTGCTTTACATAATGAAGAAAAAGAAAAAAGAAAATACAAAATTAAAATAAGACAAGATTAGTTAACATAGAAAAGGAGTAAGGTCCAATGGCCAGGGTGGACAGAAAAAACAAAAAAAAAACTCCAGAAAGCTGGAGAAAAAAATAAAATCTGTAGGGGTTCCAGGCCACGAGACCGCCCGGCCCCCTCTGGGCATTCTACCTAACATAAATGAAATAGTCCTCTTTGTAGTTAGGGTTCTCACGGAGTCACTTGAATGGTGATGGTCATACAGACTTCTGGCTTTTAATCCATCCATCATTGTTGGAACATCATGGTGTTTTGGGTAGATGGTGGTGGCGCAAGCAAGTGTTTAGGCAAGTATGGTTTGGCAGAGTCTGAACTCTGACAAACTGGAGTTTTGGTTGTGTTTTTTTCTTTTTTTTAAAATCCGAATATGCTTTTTATTACAGGATTGCATAGAGCCAAAAGAACATCCAAGGCAGCAACTACATCCACTGCTGAAGAGCCAGTTACTCCAACACTCCTCTCTTGGAAAGTGGGAAGAATAACATGCATCCAAAATGCAAGGATATGCTCCTATGAAATCATACACTAGAAAAATAATTCAGTCTTAATGGCTAAACAAAAATATAAAAAAAGGGCTAGTTCCTCCACCCAAGTCCAAATGGGGTGGGGGGAGAGAAAGAAGGGGGTAAAAGGAAAAAAAAAAAAAAAAAAAAAAAAAAAAAACACACCCACACATCAAACCACATTACCTTTGAACTGAAGTGTTCCATTCCAGAAGCATGCTCCAAAAACAAACCTAATCTCGTCAGTATGATCAGCTTTCACAAAACTGGGTCTTATATCATCATAAATTTTTGATCGATACTGAAATTCATAGAAGTACACAGGCAGACCAGCATCTAAGAAAAAGGTGAACAGGGGAAGGGAGAAAAATTTCAGCAACGACAAAGGGAATGGATATGCATTTGGAGGATAAGTCGGTCATGACTTAACTTATGAAAGGACAGATTAATTACATTCGTGTTTAATATTTTCTTCAAAGAAAACAGACATACAGTATACATCATAAAGCTTTAGGAAGGAACAAGTTAAATGCTAGCAATGCTTACTTCTGTGAATATTAGCAATCATTAAAGATGGCTTCACAAAGAACAGGTCACCAATCATCTTTAGTGAAAGATCTCGGATTCTAACAGGATCTGTGACATTTCCAACATATTCCTCATAAATGTATTCATATGCCTCCTTGACTCCACACTGTAAGAGAACATTCTGGTGATTGTTGCAAACCAGAGGTAACACACAAAACAAGACCCTCAAAATTTGGGACAGAAAAGCTGCAGTAAAGGAAAAAAGGACAATCTTAATGCTCTATACATGTTGTGCTGAAAAGAACTCAGAAGGTCCCGCATTTGTAGTGTTTCACAAGCCACCACATCTTTGGGAAGGTTTATCCAGTACCATGCGAACACAAGACTTCATGTGGGGATAAAAATCCTACGTGCAAATCCTACGTTTCTTAGACCACAGAAGAAGGCTAAACAGATTGTTCATTCAACTAACACTTTGCAGTGACTAGGAATGAAAGGATTTGAAGGGAATCAAATTCGAAAATATTGGTGCTGGCTTAAATAAAACTGGGTACATTTCCAAAATTTTAAACTGCACCACTTACTTCAGGTGGGATTATTATTTCATTCAAGACAGAAATTGCCATTTCTTTGGTCATTCCATCACTCCACCCAGGAGGACAATATGCCTGAAACACAGAGCAATCCATCACTTGCATAAAATGGAGGGAGGAAATTTTTTTTTATATAAATATGCATTTTACCAAACTGAAGTGAAATAGCAGCATTTAACAAAAAAAACAAACAAAAAACCCACAAACACATCACACACACACAGCGCTAGCTGTAAATGGCACCTTTAGATAAAATACTCACATTTGCAAGGAGGCCCCCAAACTCGTAATTGTTAACTCCTATAAGATATGGAACTTGTTGAAAACTTTGGGCTTTTATCAATTCTTCAATTGGTCTTGGAAGAACAACTCCATCAATCGTTATTGGTGAAATTCCAAATTTGAACTAAAGAAAAGAAATACCAAGGAATTGTTAAACTCTGGTATTCAGTCTTACTCATTTTATGCTTCATTAAGTCTTTACCACTAAATAAGAAAAAACGTTAGATTTTTACCTATTAGACAACATTTATTGACTTAGGTCTTAGATTTTCATTTACGTGTTCAGTATATTGTGATCAGGCACTCCTCAGATAGAAGATTTATCTTAAATAGAACCAGAAGGTTGCAGTGATGGGCATGTATGCTATCCATTAATCTCACCAATTAGATAAACTCATCTCTGGACATCAGTGGAGCATGGTGAGCACATGGCAAAGTAGACTGATTTTAGTGGAAGGGTGATTGAAGCAGCACAACAAAAAGCCTGCCCAGAATGGTTAGAGTCAGAGGACAACTGCAATGCAGTCACTTTTCCTGCTTTTTTCAGTGGCAGATCAAGCAACTCCCAATATTCTTTAGAAACTTTAAAAACCTTTCTCAAAAATGCTCAAACTTTAATCCAATTCCCATTCAACTACATCTGGACATTAAGTTTGGCAACAACACAAGATCTGTATTTTTGTGTAATGAAACCAATGTTGCTGCTCCCAACTCTGGTTCTATTTCTTATAATTACAACGGCTTTCAGGCACATCTTGTAAATTAAGCTTTTGCCATGTGTTTGATTTTTCAGAAACCAAATGCTTTTGAAATCTTTGGAATGTATCATTTGCTGTTCCAAAAGTAAACAAATCACAGGCAAACATAATTAGGAATTTTGCAGTTTCAGAAGTTTTTCACATAAACCCAAAGACTGTTGAAATAGTTAAATATATGACACAACACTGACACTGAAACAAAGTAAACAGAGATATGCAAGTCAATAACCTACTTATTTGTTTTTACCACATTGATCCTGAACATGCAGTACATTTGCTGGCAAGTACTGGTATTTTTACACAAAATTTTTTACAACTAACCGATCTGGCTACATTTAAAAGTTCCTCTTCAGTCTTCTGTCGCAAGCACTGGATGAACAAGCCGGAGTCAGAATCGTCACAGGTGGTCAGGTTAGCAACTTTCTGGATGTACAAAGCAATTTTCAGTTTCAGATTGGTTATATCACATTTGCAGGCATTCACAGAATGCTTAAGACCAGCATGTCCTATTCCAGTGTTAAATGATCACCAAGCTAGTTAAATATACAAAAGCTATTTAATCTGAGAATGTGATTTCCATAAAACAGTTACAAATGTCACTAAACATTTGGATGATGTACAGTTAATGTTTACAATGTATACAGATGTTACATTATTCCATTCATTAATCCTTTATATTAAACACAGGCATCACAAAAAAAAACAAAAAAAAACTATACATAAAAGGTTAACAGCGTGCAAAATTTGTTGGGACTACAAGAAAAAAGATCTGTACACCATATGGGGAAACTGCACCAAAATTTACATACTGTTGGATAGATATGGTTAGATATTGTTTAGATTTATGAGGCATTTGTGAAAGTTACAGAAGCCAACACCAACCCCCAAGGGTTTTTCCCCTGCAGGTTGGAGGGCCTACATACAGGGCTGGATGCAGATTAACGTCATAAATAGGACTGAGCAATTGCAGGTTAAGGGCTTTGCTTAAGGGCCCAACAAAGTTGAGTCACTTTTGAAGTTTATGGGATTTGAACCAGCCACATTCCAATTGCCAGTGCAGATCTCTAGACTCAGAGCCACCACTCCGCCCATCAGGATTACTTGACGTAAAATCTTTCTTCCGATATTATAACCACCTCTCAGAGGTTTTAGTAAAGTCAAACTGTTTTGAAACCTCCCTCTTAGGAGGTTTACTTCTGGACTTTATCAGAGCGGTGGTTCTCATTGCACTAGTAAATGACAGTACAAAAATGCTTATCAAAAATTAAAACCATAAATAAACCAGGTGCTTACTTCAATAATCTAAATGATCAACTGTGTGTCAAGGAAAACAGACAAGTGCTTATCACTAAAACTTAGAAAATGGTAAAAGTTCTTATATGTTAATTCCGTTTTGCATCATTTACCATCTCCCTATCCAGAATTTCATGTTACCAAACTGAAATTCATTATGTTTAACACAACCTGAAAGCTCGTTACCTTTTTAACTGGGTCTATATTTTCTGTGACTATGCCTGGTATTAAGATAACTCCACTCTCAGAAATGGCTTTATGAAATAATCCAGATGATAAAGGAGATAAAACCTGAAAAAAGTTAGCACATTAAAATGAAAAAGTTTACACAAAAAATACTGCACACAAACCACAGTGCAGGATATTTGTCAGATGAAACACTTGCAAATATAGAAGAAAATGCATCAAAACATGCTACACACTTTCCTTCATGTACAATGTAGTTTTGCCATAGTTTTCAGAATTTAAAACCCTCAAGATGAAGGCCAATACATACGAGAGCAGACACACTACATCCACCAGCTGATTCTCCAAAAATAGTAACAGAGTCTGGGTCACCACCAAAGTTTTTAATATGCTTTTGAATCCACTGCAGTGCTGCCACTTGATCCAGAAGACCCCAGTTTCCAGAGCAGTTTTCATCACCAGTACTGAAAGAATCAGATAAATAGGTTTTTTAATACAGAGTAAAAAGATTTAAATTTCAATTTTAGAACTGTCACTTTCATTTATACTCTGCTATAAAAAAAAAAAAAAGAAATAAAAAAGAAAATAGTTGTATAGGCTAAAAGACCCATACTACCCCGTCCCTTCATAGATGAAAAACGGTCAATGCAATGAGTGGGAGGTTATTAGGAGTGCCAAGGATGCAATTTGAATGACATACATTGAAAAGAGATGGGGGAGAGGGGAAAAAAAAAAAAAAAAAAGCTCTTTATTAACCTAGAAAAGGGCAACCAGCAGAGAAAAGAAAAATAAGTTAGTCAGACACGGCAGTTATAGATGAAGTGCAATACTGAACAGGATGATAGTGGTCAAGATCAAGACATTGTAAAGGACCAGAATGACGCATACAGCCTGCTAATTAAATTCTTCAGTTACATGATGCCTTATTCCACTGCAACAGGTGGAACCCCTACTGGCAATATAATTTGGATAGCTTACAAGTTTTGAACACTTTATAGACAAGTTATTGACTAAAAACATAAGGAACACAATCATAAGGCACTTTAATATAAATCAAACACAAAGTAAAAGGCTTACCTTAAAAAACCCATATATCCCACCCTGTACTGAATCACCACCACAACCACATTCTCATAAGCAGCAAGGGCTGAGCCATCATACTGGGATGCTCCACCTATCATTAATGCTCCACCATGAATCCACACCATTACCTGGAAGGGAGTTTGGGAAAGAGAAAAACACCACACCATGCTCAATGGATATGCATCAAATTCACCAACTGCCAAGAATTTCAAATACTGCAGTTATTCCTTGTAAACAAAAAAAAAAAAAATGGAATACTATTACATTTCTAAATTCTTATATACTCAAAAGTAATCAAATCAACACAAGCTGGGTTTCTTATATTCGTAAAAGATTAAATTAAAAAAAAAAACACAATTTTATGACAACTGAACAAAAAAAAATGTAAACAAAATTTAAAAGCCATCTTAGAGGTCATTAGGTATCAAACATTAAAATGTAAGAATTAAAACCTAGCCCTGCAGTTAGTGTTTATGATAATCTGGGCAAATAAGTGCTCTGCAGAGTTAACTCACATTGTTGGCCATTAACAATCCTAGTATTGCACGGACTGCAAGTGCATAACAATCCAAAAGGAATTCAGATCAAAGTATATTTCAGGTATTGAAGAGATCACAGTAAACATGACATTATCAGTCCAGTTCAAAATGTGTGGGTGGTTGAATAATCCTTTTTGAGCACATCAATCCTCACTAGGATCACCTTATTTAATCAAGTGACTAGATGTTCTTCAGATGCACAAGCTCTTAACAGGTCACTGCAATGCCTGTGAATGATGTTTAAGTCAACATCCTGAACCTTGTATGACATTGGCTCCTCCTATTCCATCTCAACTTCCAGAATCCCTCGTGATCCACCCTCTGTTGTGCTGCAGAGGTAAACTGACTCATTCACTACACGTCTTTGTAAAGAACTAAAAACAAACATGCTGGTGCTTGTCCCATTGCACAATGTGAAGTGGTTCAATACAGCAGCAAAAACAAGGACATTTTGTCCTCAGTGTCCAAGACTGGATAGGCCAATTTATGCTGGACTTAAAACTTTGTACATACCTCTTGGCCAATCCAATTGTTGCAGGCTGGCCAGTGTGACAGTAGGGGGCACTGTCACACCTCCAAACGCACAGACAACATGCCAAAACACCAGGTAAAAAGTCCCAGTAATAATTATAATAATGTGCACAAAGCACCTTCATAATACTCAAATAAAATCAATAATCAATACAATAATCAACAATAAATCCTCCTCTCCACCCAGCAGCTCCGTCACACTCACACCCAACTCCGGCTCAGTCAGCTGGGTTTCCCACAGTCCTTTTTAATAGTCGTCGACCCGGAAGTGCTTCTGTCCTTGCGATTCCATAGTACTTCCAGGTCAGATGAAAATTCTTTTCTTCAGCCCGGAAGTATTTCATTTCTTCCATCCCCGTGACGAGGTAGTACTTCTGGGCTATAATAGAAACACTCGTGCCTCCCTGCAGCATCCCCTGGTGGCCCCGACGGTATCCAGCAGGGCTGTGAAGCCGAACTCCATTGTCCATGATGCCCTGCGGAAATTCGGGGCACCTCCATGTTGCAGGGAGGACTCCATCTAGCGGCCTGGGGGTGCTGGCCGGGATAAACTGCCAGCCATCTCTCACACCAGGTACATTGGTAATGTGCAAGATGTCTCACAAAATTCTCGAATTCCATCAATGCACAAGTCATACCATTATTTAGGACCATCTGTTCAGGTAGTCCATAAGCAGCAAAACAGCCTTCTCAATTTCATGATGGGAGCTTGAGAAGTTATCTGTGAAACAGACCAGCAATGTCAACATTATTTCTTGTCCATCATTTGCCCAGGAATTTCCAAACGGTGCAACTGTACTTAGTTTGACATTTTCTTTTCAGCTTTACATTATCTTACACATATGCTCAATATCTACATTCAGATTTGGCCACCAACATGCCAGGCATGCCATTCCTTTTGTTTTTACAATTCCTAGGTGTCCATTGTGAATTTGTTTTCGCTCAGTTTCTTTGGAACAATAAACAGGTTCCCCAAAGGATATAACCCTTTTCTATGGATAGTACATTTCTCCTTTTGTGAAAAACGTTAAAGGATTCCTTAGCCTCATCTGGCCAACCCTCCATAATATTTGGAAAAACCCTGGCTAACACTGAATTTGTACACGAAACAGATGACTTGGAATGTCTGGAAGACATTGCAACATGACAGGAGAACATTGTGTTTAGACCATGCTTCCATTCCATACTTCCATCAGTTGTCTCTGGTAATCAAAAATGTGACAATCCATCTGCATTACCAAGGAATTCAGACTTGGTAAGCTATAGTATGCAATAAACATGAGCTGATAAAATGATAGTCCAGCATTGAATTCATGTAGCTGCCATTGTGGAAAATAATGGCAAAATATTTTACTAGTGGAAAAGCTTATAACCTTTTTTACCAGGGAGTTCAGAGCAGAAGGCACAAGGATTTAAACCTGAAGCAAGAACTGTATTTTTTATCCCAAGGTTGGCACAAAAGGCCTCCAAGAATAACTGGCTACACATTATGCATTTCATTCTCTTCTGCCTAGGAAATATAGATTAAGTGTATGGGAATGCTCTTTGCAAAATGGATTGTGCCATGCACAATTTGGCAAGAATGTAAAATCCCCTTTAAAAAAAAAATCAAAATGTGTTTTGATAAAAGTTGAAAACATTCTCTTTCGCTCCATGAGCTGTACACTAGTAAATTTAAAAAAAAAAATCCAAAACAAAACCACAATGTTGACATCATACATTACAAACAAGGTGGTTTAAGTCCAAATTCCTAAAAGGTCAACCACACTCACTTCATCTGGACAGAAATGCATGGACTCCTAGATAGGCCATGTGCCACTAAGATGACAGTAGTCAAATGAAATAAATATAAAATGCAAGCATCAATCTCAAACAAAGGTCATTGTGGAAGTTAAACATTTTAGACTATGTTAAAACAATATTTAACTTTGTCTATTAGAAATATTATAAAAAGCACTAGAAAGAAAGAATTTTATAATTTGTTAATTTTACTAGAGAAATTAACCCTTAAAAAAGGTTAAAGATCCTCATTTGTTAAATATTGTATCCTGTTCTGCCACATGGTAAAATAATGTGTCCAGTATTTAAACAAAGACTATTGCATATTGTTTTGCACTAAAAGTGCAATTATGAAACAAGACACTCACAAAGTTAATTTTGACTGGATGTCACATTGAACCAAGCATGGGGGAGAGGGAAAAAAAAAGTACAGAGAAGAAATTATTCCACACAAAAATGCACCATAGGTTTATAGTGCAATAGTCATGCAGAGAGAACAGAACCTTACTTGCATGTGCTAAACACACAGCACAGAACCACTCTTTGGTGTCATTAGATGGTAGTCTGACAAGCAGAACAGTTGAGCTGTACTTTTAATTTTTCATAGTAAGCTACTTGTCTTTGGTGTTAAGTACTGCATATCACCTGTTTCACTGCATTGTCATTACCACCAAAACATTACATTTCTGTTGCTGGCAGAAACCCACACCTCAACTATTGGCTTCTCACACTCTGGTGTGTGTATTTCAGAATCATTCAGTTTGACACTCTTCAAATTATACAGCTTGCAAAACAAACTTCCATAAGACAATCAAGAAAGTTGTAGACCTCCATTTTTCTGGCTTTGTTCATACCTACAGACCCAGGAGGGTGTCCGGAATTACAGTAGGCTATGACCCAAGGTTATTATAGTTAACGAAAACTAAAATCAAAACTGAAATAAAATTTAGTTTAGTTTTTCATTTCAGGTTTGTTAAAATAGCTGGGAAGACTGAAATAAAATAATTTAAATATTTTTAGTTTTCGTTTTTGAATTAATGTTCTTGCCGTTAGTCTTTAACACTTGTAGGTTTTAACTCTAAAACAAAGTCATCCACCACGAGCTGCCCGCACATATTCATCCTGTGAATGGCGGGTGTGATGGAGGGGGGGTGTTCACACAGCATTTGCGGTGACAGAGCGAGCTGAATGAGGGTGTGTAAAGCCTGTGAAATAGAAAGCGATTTACTTGCCGCATTTCTTTGCGCTTGTTGTATATCAAGATGCAATTCAAATGGTTGAAATCAGAATGTGCTGGTCAACAAAACGTTTACCATATGGACAGAAAAGTCACGAGTGAGTAATGTTTCAGTTTATTTCTCAGGTTACTACTTTTTGTTGACAGCAATTCGCCTGCCACTTCACACAGGAGAAATCGCTTTTACTTTCTCATATACCAAGTACAGTGGAACCTCGGTTCACGACCATAATTCGTTCCAAAACTCTGGTCGTAAACCGATTTGGTCGTGAACCGAAGCAATTTCCCCCATAGGATTGTATGTAAATACAATTAATCCATTCCAGACCATATGAACTGTATGTAAATATATATATTTTTTTAATTTTTAAGCACAAATATAGTTAATTACACCATAGAATGCACAGCATAATAGTAAACTAAATGTAAAAACATTGAATAACACTGAGAAAACCTTGAACAACAGAGAATACTAACACTGCAATAGTTCGTGCTATAGTGCTAGGAACTGCTCGCTAAAAACACTTTTTTTAATGAGTTTTAAGCACAGGGGAAAAAATGACCATTTGAAAAATCCGTAATTTAATAAACCACCAAGAAAAGTAACATTGCAACAATGCAGGCTATGAACCGATCACTGTAAACAGAACTGAAAACAAAAAGAAGCGTTCTCTACCTTATGCATCCAGTCCTCCCTCTCTCGCTCGCCCGCCTGCTCTCTCTCTCGCACCTGTGTGTGTGCGTGTGTTTCTCTTTTGCCAGCCTGGAGCGCCTGTGTGTGTGTGTGTGTCTGTCTCTCTCTCCCGCTCCTGTGTGTGTGTGCATCTGTCTCTCTCTCCCGCTTCTGTGTGTGTCGCGCTCTCTTGCTCGCTGCACAGGAAATACACAGGGAGAGACTGAACATGTACAAACCGAAAGGGAACCTGGCTTCTTTGTATACCAAGTGTGTGGTCGTGAACCGAGGCAAAAGTTTGGCGAACTTTTTGGTCGTAAACCGATTTGTACGTGTACCGAGACATTCGTGAACCGAGGTTCCACTGTATAGTAATCATGAAAAAATTCAACCTTGATATTTTGATGAATCTTATATTATCTTATATTATATTATAATATTATAGACCTCCCAGAGTCCAAAAATACCGTTTTTTTTTTTTTGTTTTTTTTTAATCGTGTGTGTGCACGCGCGTCTGTGTGTGTAAACACAGAAACTCAAAAACGCAACTAGGAAGATGGATGAAAATCTGCATGTGGTTGTAACACCACAATTGTAGATCTGTATTAACTTTTGGGCCAAATCCATCACCCAAAAGTAGTAGTATTTTTTTTTTTTTTATTTCATGCAGCTGCAGAGTGATTTATTCAACCTTACTTTTATAATACTTGTTCAATATATTAATTTGATTTGTTGTAGATGGTTCCTTGATGATCATAATATAAAAATAATCATTGTCTTGCGGTTTACTCCTCAAATATCCATCCCCATATCTGAGAAAATAAAACTGCACTGATTGTATAATGATTTCCTAGTCAGTCTCTCAATCACTTTCTCTTTAAAAACATCATTTAACAATGAAGCAATACAAACAAAGGCAGTTAGGCGAAGAGAGTCTGCCAAGTGATGAAAAAACTAAACATACCAATTGTTTTTTTTGTATTTATTCTATATTCATTAATTTATCTTTTTTAGTTCATATTCACAACTCAAAATACTGGATATCGTGAAAGTAACCCATTAGCAGAATTATATTTTAAAATATTTGTCTCCCTTTATTCAATGTTTCTCTCTCTCTCTCTCTCTCTCTCAAAATAGATTGATATTTCTACTTTCTTTTTGTTCTTAACATCAGCCTTATCATACATATTGCATACCTGGCATTTTTCCTGCCTTACATCCAAACCTGCTGGGGTAGGCTCCAGGTTTCCTGTGATCCTGCTCTGGATAAACAGGTTTAGATAATGTATACTGTATATTGTTCTTAATCACAGACGCTGTCTCTGTCATTTAATGCCTGTCCGTACTCCTATTACCTGCGCTTGCTCTGCTCATTATGGGTTTACTGTGCTTTATGTTGGGCTATTCAAGTCTCACTGCCCCCAACCTTGACACTACATGCTTGTTTTTCTTTGTTTCCCACAATACAGCTAGGTGGGGTCTGCGCACTGATTCAAGTCTAAGAGCCCTTTCTTCCTAAGCCCCAGTGATTTTCATGAGAAAATATTTTAAAATTGTGTAAAGTTGTTCATATTCAGTATCTAGTTTTGATTATGCTTATCAGACAAAAATAAAACCAGATAGTAAACCATGTAGTGTAGTAAGCTTCCACTAACATTAAACTTATCCAAATCTGTTACGTGTACAGTTCTGTCCGATTGTGACACAAAACCAAACTCTGCAGGAGCTCCATGCCATAATTACTAAGACTAAAACAAATAGAAATGTCTTTGTGAAATAAAAACTAAACTAAAAATACACGATGAAGGAAAACTAGACTGAATTTCCAAGATCAGAAAAAAACATAGAAAGGTAAAACTATAATAGCCTTGCTTTGACCTTTGAAATTGCCAAGCCCATAATTCTTGTCAGAAAATTCATGACAACTTATGTTAAATGAAACAAAAAAGAAATTGGCCCCTGCACAAAGTTTTGATGGACATATCAGATGACAAAGGGTATTAATGACAATTCAAGAATATTTTGTCTTATTGAATTTTGGCATGACGGTTATATTTTTAGAACATTATTCGTATTCAACATGGCAATTTAGGGTTTCCGAGAGCAGTTACCAGTCATGCCATGCAGGTCACATGGTGTCTGTCATCGTGCTTCATTTATAGGAGATGGTGGTGCATAATGTTTGACAACCAAGTAGTTGTGTTTGGTCACTTCAACTGAACTTAGCATATCTTTTGTTAGCTTAGATTAAGTTTTCTGCTAACATTAAGCTTTTTTTATTTATTTATTTTAAATTGATTTTGAAAAGGTCATCCATGCTTTTAGAACATCTCATTTGGACTATTCCATTTCTTTGTATGTAGGTGGTGATCAGCCCTTCTTACGACTAGTCCAGAACACTGCTGCGCACTTATTGACTGGATCTCTTAAGTGCGACTATTTCACCAATACGGACTTCTCTATTGGCTTCTAGTCCATTTCAAACTCTCTTAAAATTCTATTACTTATTTTTAAATATTTGAATAGAACTGCCCCATCTTGCCTCTCAGAATGCCACATGCTCTTAGTTGTGCCTAGATTGAGATATAGGCAAAGGGCAGGGAGGATCTTATGCATGGTTGAGGGTGTTTAGTTTTTCTGTTAGTGGATTATGCTTGCAGATTTGAGATATACAGGTTTACTTTAACTGCTTCTTTTACCATTCTTGGACAGCACTTTGCTTCAGTTTTGGCTGTTGTAAATGTGCTTTTGCCTTGCCCTTCCTCAGCTAATGTTCTTTAGACACCGATTGTTCCAATTTCTTGGTTTGACCTAAATATCCTTAAGGCTATTATCTTGCTTTTCTCCAGTTTTCATCTCCTGGTTCTTTCAAGGATAAGTCATTTACCCCCTAGCCAGTGACCAGTTATCAAAAAGCCGCACAATTCTAAAAGCATAATAGCGGCAAGATTTTTTTAACAAAGGAAGATTAGAGTATGTTGTTGCAGTGGCATGTTCAGAACACATCAGACTTTATGCAATTTACTCCATATGGAAGGAGCAATCAGTTTTAGGGATTTTTGCTTTAACTATCAGGACTGAATTTAAAATTTGCCAAAAATATCCAAAATCTTAAAATATTGGGCGTCTCCAAAACACTAATTGCTATTGTTTCTATCTAGAAGAGGGGAATAGTCAGATCTGGACTCAGATTTCTTCTGGTAGGTAGAGCAGACACAGACAACTTGTTACCTTGACAGCATCTATGTCAAGACATTTCAATTTAAAATTTCTTAATGCCTTAAACTTTCAGGCAGAAGATTTGAATATACATAGGTCCCTATTTCCAGGAGATCACTAATACTAGACAGATAAATGTTGCAAATGTGCAACATGATTTTCGATCAAAACTCAGGAGTCCAACTGCACATATCTGCCCAACTGTCTCTAAGATGCACTGTAGGATTAGCTGCAGTAGATTTTAATGAAATGTAGTCTAATTTGCTGTCCTGTTACAGTCATCTCAAGCTCAGTAGTCATGCTATGGTAGTTACAAATTTACATATACTGTAACTGAAGTCGACTGACTTACAACCCATTATCACTTTGAGATCTCTTTTCTCTAGCAAATAACCTACTATAAACAAGCATCATTCATATACTTCAATATTAGAGACTTTCCTTCGCAAAAAGGAAAATCGGTTCTCATATGAATGTTGCTTTAATTATCAAAGCCTAATTTTCTTTATTACGATACTTATAATGTTCTAAGCAGCTTTTCATGTATCAACCTTTTTAACTTACTGGTAATTGCAATTCTTGTTTAGGCTCTGCTGGAGTGTAGATGTTTAAATACAGACAGTCTTCAGAGATCAATGGATTTGGGGGAACTGCAAGTGCAGGGAACAATGCCATATACTGGTCCAAATTTTGAAGACAACTGGAAATAAGAAAAAAAAAAAGATATTGTACTTTGATGACATTTAGTTGTTGCAGTGTTAAAATGCACCAAAAATCTGGTGCCCAGTTGAGGTGAAGCTAAACATTGAAAGATGCACATGCTCACTACATCACTAAACAAAAATGTACCCATCTGGAAAACTGTACAGGACATGTGCAAGCTAGAATGAGAATGAAAAAAAACAACATGATTTCAATTTTTTTAAAAAGACAACTTAATTTAAGACATTAAATCATTCTACATATTAAAAAATAAAGCTCCACAAAATGTGACAAACTGAGTGGGTTAGAAGGAGCAGGGTATTGAAGACTCTCAATGATAGATTCCCCATAAGTGTCAGTTCCTGAAGTGGGTTACACAGTGTATATTCAAGAGTGTTCATAAACATTTTAGAAATTAAAACCCCCCATGGAAATTCATTAATTGGCACATAATTGACAAGCACCACAAATTTCCTACTTTCCTGAAAAAATGTCTAGTTGCTAAAACACCTTGAACATCCTAAATATCGTCAGTTTTCAAATATTGAAGCAGAACCATGAATATAAGAAAGAGAAATTGTCTGTGGTTAAGTCTTTTAGGCATCAACTAGCCAAACCCAAGACTGTTGCCCATCTTGAAGCCTACATTTGGGTTCCCACTTTCTACTCTCACCATACACCCAACTATTTGGAGCAAATTCTACATTTGTGGGGGAAGGGAAAAAAGAAAAAGAAAAAAAAAAAAAAAACATTTCATTTAGCACATTTAACAGACCTCTGTCCAAAAACCCTGCCACAGGGGATGCACAAACCAGTGTGTTTTTTCGTGCCGGCCCCAAGCCCACATAAATATAAATGGGTTACATCAGGAAGGGCATCCAGTGTAAAATTTTGCCAGATCAATATGCGGACGATACAAATTTCCATACCACATCGGTCAAAGCCCGGGTTAATAACGGCCGCCACCAGTACTGTTAGCCAACAGGGTTCTGGCAGAAATTGGGCTACTGTTGGCCGAAGGAGAGGAGGGGGAGACTTGTCCAGAGGCAGAAGGACAGGAGAAAGGTAATGAGTGGAACGGAGGGTAGGAACTCAATGTTGGCAGTATGACTGGTAAGGGAAGAGAGCTAGCCGATATGATGGAAAGAAGGAAGGTTGATATATTGTGTGTGCAAGAGACTAAATGGAAGGGGAGCAAGGCCAGGTGGATCGGAGGTGGATTCAAATTGTTCCATCATGGTGTGGATGGGAGGAGAAATGGGGTAAGGATTATTCTAGAGGAGCAGTATGTCAAGAGTGTTTGAGGTGAAAAAAGAGTGTCAGACAGTAATAATTATGAAGCTGGAAACTGAAGGTGTGATGATGAATTGTCAGTGCATATGCCCCGCAAGCTGGGTGTTCGATGGATGAGAAAGGTTTCTGGAGTGAGTTGGATGAGGAGATGGACAGTGTACCCAAGGGACAGAAAGTGGTGATTGGAGTGGATTTCAATGGACATGTTGGTGAAAGGAACAGAGGACATGAGGAGGCGATGGGTAGGTATGGTGTCAAGGAGAGGAATGAAGAAGGTCAAAGGATAGAGGATTTTGCAAAAAGGATGGCCATGGCTGTTGTGAACATGTATTTTAAGAAAAGGGAAGAACTTAGGATGACGTACAAGAGTGGAGGAAGATGCACCCAGGTAGATTATATCCTATGCAGAAGAGAAAATCTGAAGCAAATTAAAGACTGCAAAGTGGTGGCAGGGGAAAGGGTAGTCAGGCAGCATAGGATGGTGGTCTGTAGGATGATGTTGGAGATCAAGGAGGAGGAGTGGGAGGGCAGAGCAAAGGATCAAACGGTGGAAGTTTGAAAAAAGACTGCAAAGTTGAGTTTAGGAAGGAGGTAAGATAGGCACTGTGTGGCAGTGAACAGATGCAAAACCAGCTAGGCAACTGCAGCAGAAGTGGTAAGAGTGACAGCAAGAAGGGTGCTTGGAGTGACATCTGGACAGAGGAAGGAGGAAAGGAAACTTGGTGGTGGAATGGGAAGTACAGGAGAGTATACAGAGGAAGAGGATGGCAAAGAAGTGGGATAGTCAGAGATGCTTAAAGTAGACAAGAGTACAAGGAGATAAGGTGCAAGGTGAAGAGAGGGGTGGTGAAGGCTAAAGAAAAGGCATATGATGAGTTGTACGAGAGTCTGGACACTAAAGAGGGAGAAAAGGACCTGTACCAACTGGCTAGACAGAGGGACCGAGAGGGAAAGATGTGCAGCAGGTTAGGGTGATAAAGGATAAAGATGGAAAAATACAAGCGAGGAGGGTGTGCTGAGCAGATGGAAAGAGTAATTACTGGAGAAGCTGATGAATGAAGAGATAGAACGTTGGATGATGTGGAGATAGTAAATCAAGAAGTACAACGGATTAGCAAGGAGGAAGTAAAGACAGCTATGAAAAGGTTGAAGAATGGAAAAGCCATTGGTCCAGATGATATACCTGTGAAAGCATGGAGGTGTTTAAGAGAGATGGCAGTGGAGTTTTTAACCAGATTGTTTAATGGAATCTTTGAAAGCGAGAGGATGCCCGAGGAGTGGAGAAGTAGTGTACTAGTACCAATTTTTAAGAATAAAATGTGCAGAGCTATAGTAACTATGGGGGAATAAAATTGATAAACCACAGCATAAAAGTTATGGGAAAGAGTACGGGAAGCTCGGTTAAGAAGGGAAGCAATTAGTGAGCAGCAGTATTGTTTCATACGAGGAAAGAGCACCACAGATGCAATGTTTGCTCTGAGGATGTTGATGGAGAAGTATAGAGAAGCCCAGGAGGAGTTGCATTGCGTCTTTGTGGACCTGTAGAAAGCATATGACAGGGTGCTTCGACAGGAGTTGTGGTATTGTATGAGGAAGTCGGGAGAGGCAGAGAAGTATGTAGGATATGTATGAGGGAAGTGCGACAGTGGTAAAAACTGTAGGAATGACTGTTGCATTCAACGTGGTGGTGGGATTACATTAGGGATCGGCTCTGAACCCTTTATTTGCAATGGTGATGGACAGGTTGACAGACGAGATTAGACAGGAGTTCCCGTGGACTATGTTTGCTCATGACATCTGTAGCAAAAGTAGGGAGAAGGCTGAGGAGACCCTGGAGAGGTGGAGATATGCTCTAGAGAGGAGAGGAATAAAGGTCAGTAAGAACAAGACAGAATACATGTGTGTGAATGAGAGGGAGGTCAGAGGAATGGGAGGATACAGGGAGTAGAGTTGGTGAAGGTGGATGAGTTTAAATACTTGGGATCAACAATTCAGGGTAATGGAGATTGTGGAAGAGAGGTGAAAGAGTGCAGGCAGGGTGGAATGGGTGGAGAGAAGAGAGTCAGGAGTGATTTGTGACTGACGGGTATCAGCAAAAGTGAAAGGCAAGGTCTACAGGACAGTACAGGTAGTCCCCGAGTTACGGACATCTGATATACGACTTACGAATGGGGCCACAGCTGCTCCATCTGTCTGGGGGATGCAACACAGGCTCCTCAGTAACTGCTGCTCCGTCATTTCCAGCATGGGGACGCTGTAAGCGGTGGCTGGACGGAGGTGGTTTCACTGCTCGTGTAGTGTAGTGTTGTGTCCCTCAGGCGGCTCCAGTTGATGAATGGGGCGGTGGGGGCCGCACCCCATGCGCTCGTGTGCAGAACGGAGGCTTGATGTGGCATTTCGCTGCCCGCCTACCACGCTGCTGCAGCTACTGCTCCTGACTGGACAGAGGCTGGATGGGGCAGAATGTCACTGCCTGTCCACCACATAGCCTTGTAGTGTCCCTCGAACGGCTGCCCAGTTTGTTCTCGGTGGGCAGCTGGCGATGCTGCAAGCAGTGACCTGGTTGTGGCTGAACGGAGGCCATTGAGGGTAAATGGGATGGCGGGGGGCAGCATTGTGTGCCTCGGGTGGCTGCCTGTTGAATGGGGCGGTGATGGGAGATTCACTACCCGCCTTTGGCTGCACACTGTTCGCTCTCAGTGGGCCGACGCTGCAGGCAGCATACTGTATGCAAGTGGAGGGCACTGTGTGGTGGCCAGGTGTTGAACCACCCCTTGCCACCTCCATTCATTCTCAATAGCAAGCCTGTTTGTACTGTTCTGTACATAGCAGGAAGTGGTCTCTCGTTCAGTACACCAGATGTGCTGACGAATGGAGCCTTTCTTCTGTGATAGCATGTACAGTGCTGTGAAGAAGAGCTCATCTTAACCTTTTCTCTTCACCCTTCAACAATGTCTCTGAAACACAAATCTGATGCAAGTGCTGGTGATACAGTAAAGAGGAGAAAAACCAATCACCATGGAAAATAAAGTGGAAATAATAAAAAGGTCGGAGAGGTGAAACTCCATTCACTGGCAGAGCACTTGGTTACAGTCGGTCAACAATAGCATTTATTAAAATAATGTACCTGTTCCGACTTGCATACAAATTCAACTTAAGAACAAACCTACAGTCCCTATCTCATACGTAACCCGGGGGCTGCCTATAGCAAGAACAGCTATGTTATATGGGTTAGAGACTGTGGCACTAACCAGAAAGCAGGAGACAGAGCTGGAGCTGGCAGAGTTAAAGGTGTTAAGATTTGCACTGGATGTGACGAGGATGGACAGGATTAGAAAGGAGTACATTAGAAGATCAGCTCAAGTTGGATGGTTGGGAGACAAAGTCAGAGAGGCAAGATTGTGTTGGTTTGGACATGTGCAGAGGAGAGATGCTGGGTATATTGGGAAAAGGATACAGCTGCCAGGCAAGAGGAAAAGAAGACCTAAGATGGTTTACGGATGGGGTGAGAGAGGACATGCAGGTAGTGTTTGTAACAGAGCAAGATGCAGAAGATGGGACAATATGGAAGAAGATGATCCGCTGTGGCAACCCCTAACAGGAGCAGCTGAAAGAACAGACCTCTGTCCAAACAGTTCTGAGCAGGCAGTGTGCCCTATAGGACAAGGCATTTGACTTCAAGGCAGGATCTTTGCCAATATGGAGAGAAGAAAAAAAAGAAAAAAAAAAAAACACACACACACACACACCACACAAGATTCCATTTATGCCATTTACAGGCTCAAGCAAACCAGACATACAGTAAACAGTAAGCTTACTATAAATATTAGCATCTTTGATATCTGATGGGAGGTTCTGTTTGCAAATTGTTTATCTAGGTCCAACCTAGAAACTTCCAAATAAAAGGCTAGTTACGATGAACACCAGTTATCAGTGCAGCCCAATAAGATGTGAACTGAATGCTGCTATAGCACTAAGCACTTCAGAAAGTCTTCAGTAGTATGTTTATCTGTATGGGAGGTCTTAATACTCAAGAAATAAAACCATGCAAGTGACAGGTTTGCTTATCATCTTAGTCCAATGATATGCTTACATAGCAGGTGGCTGACTTGCATCCCGAATTCCTGTCCACAACTCTGGTGGCTGCGGGGCAGAGAACCTCAGAGGTCCCAGAGGTGGTTTGGCAAAGGGAACTCCGAGGTATTCATAAATGATCTGCTCACTTCCTCTCACTTGGGACACTGTGCCTTCCAGATCGCCAAGTTCTGTTGTCACAACTGGGTTTGAAGAATGACTTCCTAGAAATAAGATAAAGCATTAAAATAAGAATAGTTGGACATTTTGTCAAACTCCAATTACATTTTAATAGAAATGTTCAAATGTAGCTGTATTATACACAACCAAGGAATGACACTTTAATTAGCAATCAGTCTGTTAGGAGAACAAAATTAAGGTAAGGTAGGGGCTTGTGTCAAGTTCGGGATGAAGCACGGTTGCCAAGCCCAAAATGAATAAACCAACCAAAATTTACTATAATGTGTATTGGCATTTTCCAGGAAAGGCACTGTACCAGAAAGACCGGAAACTTGGTAAGGGTCTTTTAGAGGCTCAGATTATTTGTGAAATCTTATCAAGAAACAGGATATAAAAATACCACCCTGAATATATTGGCAGCTTTCCAGTCCTCATTTTTTTTTTTTTTTTTTAACAAACACCCCAGCCACTTGTGAAATCCATTCATCCTTTTAATCTATTGTTCTGCACATTGCACAGCTGCCTAGGGCACATTATATTAGCCGATCGGGGGCACGTGTGTAAAATGAATCTGCGGATGTATAAAACAATTAATGAACACAATTCCATAGAGAAGGGAAACAAATTTTGATGAAATCATGAAAGCACAGAACATTTATGGTTGAAGGATAAGCTGCAGGTTGTGCATTAAATGTCCTTGCCAAACTAAAAAGTGAATCAGACCACGTAGATAAGGGTTCACACACAAACAAATGTAAAAAGCTTTCCTAGTTTTAAAAGGTTTTGCACCCAGAAATCAGTTCAGTATGTATTACATAAAAGGCAAAATATTGTTATACAGTGCATCCGGAAAGTATTCACAGCGCATCACTTTTCCACATTTTGTTATGTTACATACAGCCTTATTCCAAAATGGATTAAATTCATTTTTTCCTTAGAATTCTACACACAACACCCCATAATGACAACGTGAAAAAAGTTTACTTGTGTTTGTATTATGACAGATAAGAACACGTCTAAACGGTTAGATACATGAGAAAAAAAACTTCACACCAAATCACTTTGGCTGCACTGGTTAGCACTCCTAGTGCCCACACCTTACTAGGTTACAAGGTATATACAGTACGTGCTTTCATCGAGACATAATAAATGAAACGGAAGCGGTGCACACACAAGAAGCGCGGAGGTTGCGTCCCCTCCAGCTCTTTCTGCAGCCCCGTCACGGAGCGAAAATTGTTGAACCTCCACCCGAGCAGCACGACCACATAAATCCGATGAACGCCGCTGAAAAGCGACACCACACACAAAAAAATAAAAAAGTGGTGCAAGAGACGAGCCAAGCCGATACAGCGCATAAAAGTTATAACACATCAAGGATATAACACAAGTTACTATGAAACGAATATATTTCGTGTACAAACCAATCATATGTACTCACGAAACCTTCAACTAATATAGTTTTAACGTATAAAATTGATAAGTTATGAACCGACAACATATAAACCAATATATATTACGTGAAGACGTGCGATTTACAGTGTTTGACACTTTATTGGGACTTACAGCACCAACGGACACTTCAGTCTGAATACTGCACACCACCATTTTCGAGCAGCACTTTTACCTTGCCATTCAAATGCCATTGCGATCTCCGTCAATAATGACACTAAAAAGAAAACTGCCACCTTTATGACTTGCATCGCAAGTGGCTTGCGCTGATCAACTCCAATCGAAAATATGAAGAAAAAAAAACTGTTGACCAGCCCCCACGCAGCTGTTTAAAGTTAATTGTATCCGGCTGCAGGTCGCGAGAAGGGTCTAGCTGCAGACAGTGCACTCTCAGCCACATGCACGCTCAGCCACTGACGTCAGATGCACGCTCAGCCACAATAGGAAGTGCAACAGGGGAGTCGTTTCCTGATTGCTAAGTTGGTACGTTTGCTGGTTATAGTCTTACCATTTATGAACGATATGGAATATTCTTAATCATGTTAACTTGTGCATATTCACGTTGTTTGGCTGGCCTGTGTTGGTTTATTAACATGTTTACTATTTTAACAGATCAAGTTAACCAAGGTAAATGCTTGCCTGTTATTGTGATTACTAGCAGCATGGCCGTGGTAGCGTAGCGAGAGCGCTGATGTTTAGAGCGTGCTAGTTTAGTGTTCCCGCTGTTATCCCAAGGAAAAAACAATTATGCAACCATCATAACTTGCTAACATCATTTAAATTTAATGTATACAGTATTTACGTGTGAATAAAGAGTAAAATGAAAATAAAACAAATAGAACAATTCTGCGTTGTTAATAATCTTATATATCAGAACTGTAATACGTACTATACTTTACATGTCATGAGGTACCAAACTGTGATTAATAATTGGTGGAGGGAAAAGGACATTGGACACATCAGTAATCAAATGTTTATATATTTATTTATACATAAGACCCCCCCCCCCCCCTTCAAAAAAAAAACCCCAACAACAAAACACAAACCAATAAAAAACATTAATTTAGTTAAGGAGGCAGCAGTACATAGTGAACTTCCTGCAATTCATCATTTCATCTAAAAATCTGTGCATGTCTTGCACATGGCTAAACCCAAAACAAAATGGAGCCAGAACATCATCTCTATTAACTAGTGAATCTTCCTCTGCATTCATTGCTTCGTACTCCTGCAGAGCCTTCCCAGCATCTTCCTCTGTCATAGTCAGTATCTGGGGCAACTGGATCAGACCAATGAATTGGTGTTGGCTGTCATTGCACCACTGACTGGCTGTTTTTGCGTGTGCAAGGACAGATACCTTAGACAGGAATAAAAATTTGGCGTATGTATGTGTTTTATGCAATTATTATTGATATATAAAAAACTGATAAAAAAATTTACTTGTACTTCTGGCGGTATTGATGCATCCTCACATTCATCCTGTGCCTGCAAAACATAACACTTAGTTACAGTTATCTGGCTATGTGGTGGTTTCAGGACAGTACTACCTCTCTGGGAAAAAAATAACTGGACCACCTTGGATTACGTGCAGACATCCTACATTTTCTGTACTTCCAGATGTCCACTGCATTCTGATATAAGCGTCATGACTCCCTCAGACAACACAGAATATCTCAAATAGGTGGTTTTTGTGGGCAAGAGTCTGTATGAGACTGAGGGGGCATTCTGATTGGCCTCTCTTTGTGCTAAGTAAACCTACATGATTTTTCTGTACATGGGGCAAACAAACCTGAGGGTCCAATTTGGATTCATATAATTTGTGGCTACATCTCATAACTTTTATTTATGCTACCGTCCATTACGATCTTTTTATCACAAAGGAGTTTTCAATTTTCTAATGTGTTATACAAGTACCATAGTGGTTATCTCCCTGAATTGAGTTTTGCTGGGTTGGATATCTGCATTTTTGCCAGCTTTCAAAAAGATATGAATTAGGCAGATAAGTTGACAATGTTGGGCACATAAATACCCACTTGTATTGTTTGTGCATCTGCTGATTTAGATGGTCCAGTCTTGAAAAAGTCTCTATTAATTTGAAACAAGTGCCATTTACCAATGTTTTTGTGAGTACAGGATGTGCCATCAGTCGAATTATAACAGACCATGACTCTACCAAGACGGCTATAATAATGTATTGTAGGCTCATGTATGGATAGCGTAATCTGCTTATTGGAGCCACCAAATTCCACCAGAACAGAAAATGGGACACAAGCTGCCCGTGCTGCTTTTTGCCGTTTTAGGCAAACTGCCTTCTTTTCATTCCCAAAAAATTTAAGGGCCACCATTTCATCTAGCACAATGGGATTTAAGATATCTTCAAAAGCAGTGTCCTGGCAATAATCAAGTGAGCCGAGATGTTCACACTGACTAAAAGGCAATCCACTTCTCTGAGCCAAAAGGTGGAATTGGCAGCATTCCTCCAGTTCTCATTTAACATGTTGAATGTTGCCTGTTGTCTTCCTTTGTACATGGACCGGAACAGAAAAACCATGGGCAGTTCGTTGAACTACTGACACTCCATTAGATACATCAACACAAATGCTGGAAAGATGAGACATGAGTGTTACATCCTGGGATATGTCTGTATGTTTTCTTAAGATGTGTGTGTCCAAATTCTTTTTGAGCAAATCTAATGAGCAATGAGGGCACTTTCTTGTATTTCTTGTTTTAGAACTGTTTTCTGGACCCAGCTCATTAGCTTGGGAGGGCTCTTGTACTGGTAGCGGTATGGTATGGGAAGGTTTTTGTGCTGGAACAGGTAGGTTGTGGGAAGATTCTTGTGCTGGAAAAAGTAGGCTGTGGGAAGGCTCAGATGCAGATTTTGAGCATATTTTTAGATGACACTCCATACTGTTTCTTCTAAGTATTGTCTTTATGCAAAACGGACAATGGTAGTGACACTCAGACCTACATGGCAGATGGCAACGACATATTCTCTTATGTGTTAGAAATAAGAACAAGTAAAAGGTAACAAGTCAGTAAATAAATTAATCTTGAAACAAAGCATTCAGATGCTAAACAATGGGACTATTGTGGCTATTATGTGGGCTATATCATGGTCTGTGTCCAGTAAATTTACAAGCACCTTAAGTGATTTTTTTCCATGTCTGTACAATGCCTTAAAGTAGACTGAAAACAGACTCTGTTACATGGGGGACTCTTACCAAATTTTTAAAATAATATTTTTCTCATGTCTTGCTAAAGTTTCCAGGTTTTTTGTACTTTAACATGCAAGAGTTCAGTGTATTTTTGCACATTAATTATTCATTCACCCTAGTTATATTGTAATAATCCACCTTGCATTACCTTCAAAAATGATTGCATTTTTTAAATGTCCATTTAAATGTTGTTGGATTCTTGCCAACCTCATAGACTGTAGGGCAGGGCATAGTGAACAATGATACAAAGTGAAACAATTCGTGCACTGTTGTGGCACAATAGCTTCACATCTTATGGAGAGGTGCATCTGTAAAAGCACAAAGAAACGACACATCTTTGTTTTATTAATAAGCTTAATAAACATTTTTAAATCACTTTAATTCACACGAATTTAAATACGCTTCTGATATCTTAAGGTCGTAGACATGTGTCTATTTAACGGTAAGATAACGTGAGCTAACTGGCTAGTAGTCACCGTAACTGAAAACAAACTCACTCCAGTCATTAAAGAAAGAAGTTACTTAACGCACTTGACCAAAACATTTACACTGCAATAATGTGTGTATGGCATGAAATAAAATAAAACGTAACTATATAATTCGGTAAAAGAAATAATAAAACGTAACTATATAATTCGGTAAAAGAAAAAAATAAAACGTAACTTAACGTTCGCGTTGGCCTCAAAAACTAAGTTGGTGCTTGAGCGTCGGTTACACTTCCTATTGTGGCTGAGCGTGCATCTGACGTCAGTGGCTGAGCGTGCATGTGGCTGAGAGTGCACGGTCTGCAGCCAGACCCTTTTGCAGGTCGCAGACTCGGCCTTCCACGCCCCCGGCCTTCCACGCCTCCTGCCTTCCACACCACGCCCCCAGCATTCGCGTCCGTCCTCTGTCACATCGCTTTCGTTGAAAAACTAGTAACGTTGATTTACCATGTAACCCTAAAAGACGATATTAATATGACTTCCTGCAATCACGAGGCAAGAATCCGAGTTTCTCTTTATGGTATTACTGTCGTGTTTACTTTTAGAAACAAAAAACAGTTTTATAATTTATGAGTCAGGATTCGATAGTTAAAAGAAAGAGGGCATAACATATTTTTAGATTAAGGAAACCCCATACTAAATTTGAATGTGGATGCTCTAACTGCTATTATAGTGAATTCTATCATTCAAAATATTTGAAATTATTTTTATGGTACTTTTGTACTAAACGGCATGTCTGACATTATTTCTGGAACCTCGTTCAATAAAGGAAAATTCCGTTAATGACATTAATTTATTATGTTACAAAATAAATGATGATCAATAACACAACAAACCAATCAACAGGCATGAAAATGAAGGTCTCAACTTTTGAGTTTAAAAGAAACTTTTAAAATTGTTTATATTGAACAATTTTTTAAATGATCCAGCTTACTAATACAGTTCATACCTTCATTTCCATTGTTTGTCTTGAATTGTGTTTTCTTAATTTTGTTCTTCGCTGCTGCTATAATGTTGATAAATTTCAAGTGGAGTTATTAAACTTTCAAACGTTTACCTGGTTTTTAATTTTAATGCATAATTGTTCTCCCCGGGACCCTAACTTATAAATATGTACTTATCAAAAAAAGTGAAGCAAATCTCTCAAATTGCTTAATAGATATTATATCGTTTGTTTTTCTAAAGAAATGCAAACATTTGCATTATTGAAAGTTGCACTTCCATAAACCGTCGTTTTTATTTATTTTGGAACTGAACTAACAGATTTTAAACTTAACTTTAAAAATGTTTTGTTTATGTCGATACAATAATTACAAATCAATTTTTTAGTGATTTTAAATCATTTAATCGCCATATACCATTTCTTGTATTAGGAATTTGTCATTTGTTGCATACCCTAACTTACTCTCCAAACGGAGATTTACTTTTTTGTAAATAAGATTACCGTTATTTGGTCATCGGTTTCACTGCCTGCTCAGGATTCTTCCTATAGTGTGTTCAGCTGTCTTTGACCACTTTGTGCCTGCGTGTGTCATCGTCTCTGTTGTCTGATTTGGTGTAACGCCTGAATCCTACAAAGTGCCCCCTGGTCAGTGTCCCCTCTTGATTAGTTAAGGGGTTTTTTGATTCTGTCAGACCAAGTATTGTTACCTTAATAAATGCTAGCTTGATTTCTGATTGTGTTCCTGCTGCCTTGAAACACGCTGTGGTGCAGAAACGTATTCTAAAAAACAAAATAAGGACCCTCTAATGTGTCAAATTTCAGGCCAATTTCTAAACTGCCTTTTTTATCTAAAGTCTTTGAAAAAGTTGTCCTACCTCAAACATTTCTAGATGAAAATAGTATTCTGGAAAAATTCCAATCCAGATACAGATGTTCTTGCAGCACTGAAACATCCTTGTTAAAGGTTAACAGTGACCTCTTCCCAATTACTAATCCTGGAGATTCTGCCATTCTTGTACTGCTAGATCTTACCTCAGCTTTTGATGCTGTGGATCTTATGATTCTTATATCCTGCCTTGAACAGTATGTAGTCATCCAAGGTAATGCCCTGAAATGGTTTAAATCTTATCTAAGAAATAGGAATGTTTCTATTCATTTGGATGAGTTTTCATCCTCTGTAGCTCCTCTTACTTGTGGGGTTCCATCCTTGGACCAGCTATCTTTTTGATAGGTATGTTACCGTTAGGCTCCACTGTTAACAAGTATGGCTTCTCTATACTGATGACACTTAAATATATTTGCCACTAAAATCAAAGCGAGAAAATACAGACCCTGTGTGCTTGAATGATATTAAAACCTGGATGGCAATGAATCTTCAAAAACTTAATGATAATAAAACTGTGATCATGTTGTCCAAGAGTTAAGAAAGTTTGTCTCTGATATTGCTCTTGGACCCCTTTCCATATACGTATCATAAAGCTTCAGTTAGCCCAGGTGTGATCTGTGACAGCTCATTCAAACTTGACAGACAGATAAATTGTGAAGTTAAATGAAGCTTTTTCCAGCTGAGACTTTAAGGTAAAGGCTTTTCTTTCTTTCTGTGATCTTGAAAAGGCCATCCAAGCTTTTACAGCATCTCATTTGGACTACAGTATTGCAGTTCTTTGTATGTAGGTATTGGTCAGGCCCTGTTACGACGCCTACAACTATTCCACAACTTTGCTGTTCGCTTATTGAAGGCTCTCGTAAGTGTGGCCATATTTCACCAATACTGACCTCACTTCACTGGCTTCTGGTCCATTTCAGAATTGATTTTAAAATTCTATTTCTTGTTTTCAAATGTTTGAGTGGATCAGCCCCATCTTGCCTCTTGGAACCTCTTCACTTGTATGTGCCAACAAGATCCCTGTGGTCTACTAGCCCGATGCTCTTAGTTGTGCCGAGGTCGAGGCTGAAGCAAAGGAGGAATCAGGTGTTTGTGGTGGCTGCTCCTTTTCTCTGGAATGGCTCTCCTTATTATATTAGGTTTGCTCCATCACAGGCCATTTTTAAGTCATCATTAAAGACTTATTTCGTCTTGCTGCCATTTGACCCTGCAAGAGGTTGACATTGTTTGTATATGTTGGCTCATGTACATTCAGGATTATAAATATGTATATATGGGTATTTTTAGTTTATCTTTTATGTAATGGCTGGTTATTCTTGCAGTTTTGTGATGTGTACATACGGTATATTTGAACTGCTTCTTTTACCCTTTCTTGTACAGCACTTTGGTTCAGTTCTGGCTGCTGTTGTAAATGTGGTTTATAAATAAATATTGCCTTGCCCTGCTTTATAAAACATTATTTTAATACATAACACTAAGACAATGGACTGTAAAGATGAAGTTGGTTTGCAACATTTATTACAAAAAAGTTAAAAAATATATAAAATATAGAATAAGAATTGTAGGTTGTAACTGAACAATAAGGGACATGTATGTTTGTTACATTTTCTCACAAAACTCAGTCATTTTCCTTTTTCCTCTCACGTTAATCTAAAAACAGATGCATGTCTTCCATATGTGAAAAAAATATGTCTAAAGACATATTCCCTCTCCTCTTCTTCTGGAAATTCAGATAGCAAATCAAATTTCTGAAGGGGCTCCTCAGTGTTGTCTTTGTCCATTGACAGTAATGCAGGGAGTGAGATTCGCCCTCTGAACACAGAAATGTTCTCAGCACACCACTTCTGTGCCTCGGTGAAATGCTGAAGGATTCCATGCTGCTGTAATACATTATATTAAAAAAGAAAGAAACAAAATTCTTGAAATGGTCATCATAAAGCTCATAGCCTTTTCCTCCACATTTACAAGGAATGTAAGGAAAGTAAAAAAAAAAATGTACAGTAAATTTAATTTATTATACATTATTAACATGACTGCTTTCGATCACAGAAGCTACAAGTCTTCAATGTTTCTTACAATACACTATTATTAATACAGCACACAATGCATTTCAAATGTTTTAAGGCCTTTAAGAGTTGTACTAGTGCTACAGTTTGTCAGAAGATATAAAACACGCTTTTAGTCTTTTGGGCTTTGACTCCTACTGCTTAACGATTAACAGTCGGCATCTGAGACAAGCATTAAGTCTTTTTATACATTTTATTCACTACACCACAGGCATTGTAAGCCAGCATCAACAAAATGTAATTTATCTTTCTTATGGAAGTTTATAAAATGATGTGTCTGTACCTGCTCATCAGTGCCCTGTGCTGGATGTTGGAGAAGGGACGCTGACGTTTCTTCTGAAAGAAAAAATCTGAAATCTGCAGAATGCAGTGCTATGGAACAGAATAGCAAAACATTTGTTCATTTCAGATGTAGTGCCAAGTCTTTACTCTGTCTTCTCATTAATGGCTCAATACAGTCTAAACCTAAAAACATAGAAAACAATATTTACCTAAGGAAATGTTAAAAAAGAACCAAAAGAATAAGCACAAAAAATGACCCTGTCCTGGCTGTTCATTGTTTCTGTACCTTCTAATTTTTTGTTTGCTTCTTGGCCTTCATTTAGAAGGGCGTTTGCTTGCTCAGTCTGATGTGAGCAGTTACTTCAGTGATTTCAAAAAGAAGCACTAAGTTTATAATGGTAAACATTTGGACTATTTGTCTTTGATTTACAATATGGCTAAGTATATTTGCCATATTGCCGCAGAACTAAATTAGACTTATTAAAGGAAATTTAAATTTCATTTACCCCTTGGTGCTGGAGTTCTCAAGTAACATTCTACATCAGCTCTTCCACAAAGCCAGCATGTCATTCTAAAGAGGACTGAGCAGAGTCACGTTCTTAAAAGGAGTTTAATGTTACAAAAATATTTATGCAAACCATTATAAACATACATTTAAATGATCTGGATTTTGAAAGGTAAGGCGTTTCTGGAACTTCAAAACCACTATGGACAGTATGTTGAAATTAAAAAAAAAAACAAATATAATAAAATAAGTTAAACATAACACAAATTGTAGAAGGTGACAAAAATCGGAACCAGCAACCAGATATAATCCTCCCTCTACAAATACTACAATGAAAGAAGAGAGGACTAAAGTTGAGACACAACTCATTAAAACTGAAGGGGGCCTCGAGGATGAAATACAGAGACACCACAAAATGGTCCTTTGGAAACCTGGACACAACATTAAATACAGACATACAAAAAATGATAGTTACAATATGAAATGGTCATACCATCAACATGGAAATTCCACAGCCATGGCTATTCATCTGACTTGGAAGGCCCTAATACATCCATCCATCCTTCATCCAACCCGCTATATCCTAACTACAGTATCACGGGGGTCTGCTGGAGCCAATCCCAGCCAACAGAGGGCGCAAGGCAGGAAACAAAACCCGGGCAGGGCGCCACCCCACCGCAGGGCGCACACACACCAAGCACACACCAACACACCAAGCACACACTAGGGAGGCCCTAACACAAGGGGTAAAAAAAATTTAATCAAAGAAAAATATTAAATACTGACATACAATAAACTGTTGACAATGACTTTTAAACAAAAACAACAATAGAATTGGCCACTTGGGACACACCCTGTGTTACATCTGTAAATAGTAAAACCTGCCAAACAACGGAAAATGCTCAGCTTTTTAACCTGTATTTTAAAAAGTTCCAGTTCAGAAATCTAAACGTCAGTATTGTTTGCAAGCACACACTCTTTGCATACATATACTACCTGCATACTTGACAATGTGGCCTTCATGACTCTGAAGGTGACGTAGCAGGATGCTGTAGTCTCTGTGCTTTTTACAAAGAGGGCAGTTGGATTCATTTGGATATTTAATCAATGTTATCAAAGTTGTTTTTATATTCTCTGCCTTTATGGAGAAATGTGACTGTGGAAATCAAGACAAAAATAATATGTAATACTAATTTGGCAGAAAGCGCTAACGTGCTTTTATAAATAGCTAACTTAACTAAGTTAAGATATTTAACATACGTTAATGACGACGATAAACATAAATACCTTCCATATTGTACACTAACATTGCAGATACTCTACATAACATCTCATAAATAAGTGAAAAAGTTAATATAGATGAAATAATACGGCAAATATTAAAAAGAAATAATACAAGAGGTAAAAAATAATTAAAACGATATGCTTAAAAATAGGATATGTCAGTAATGACGATAAACAGAGAACACTTGGATTCGCTATACAGTATATAATCGTACATCTTATTAGTTTTGTTTAAAGGACCTAAAGTTTCTTTAAATATACTGAGCTTTTTATTCTGTGAGTCCATACCTGGTTCTTTTGTGCCATTGTTCCGTGTCAGAAATCGTTTTCAGCTCCTTTTCTTTTTCGAATTGGAAAAACTGTACAGCAGCTTTCCTTCTCTTTCTACGGACTATAGGCGGTTGTGGGGCGGACTGTGGAAGGCAGGAGGCGTGGAAGGCCGGGGGCGTGGAAGGCCAAGTCTGCGACCTGCAGCCGGACCCTTCTAGTTTAAAGGAGTGACTCTAGCAGCACGGCGACTGTCTGCGCGTGAGTTTGGAGGGTTCAGCCGGCTCTCCAATCAGCGGGTCACCGCCCCGTTTCACCTGTGCGTGGGCGGCGGTCTTCATGAAGGGAGCCTTGAGCACGACAGTTTTAGCGGCTAGACATTCTACTTCAACCGCAGGTGGCGCTATTTTATTCCGAGGTCGCACCTCACCCAAGCGTAGTTTTACTTATAATTTGATATTTTATTTTATGGTCGTCTAAATACAATTTTTGTCAGATTATTGGAATGGAGCAGTGTGGGAATTTCAAAAGTGGAGGGGTTATAACGGTGGATTACAGTGGCGGGGAAATACGGTGGAAATTCCCTTCCATGAAGTTGAAGTGAGACGTCAAGCTGCACCTATGGAGAGTCCGTGTAAAGTGAGCAGGTAGAATAAAATGATGTCAGGCTTAAAATACAGTTCTAGGAAAAAGTATTTAAGCTCCAACACATTATTTACCCAGTTTGAATTTGAAACAGAATCTGTAAGGATTTTTTTTCCTCTGTGGCTTTGCTCTAAGGTTACATTAAATGGAAGATGTCAAAAAATGTTGAAATGATAAATAAAATGAAAAAAGGAAGTAATTATATGAAAATGTGTTTCTTCTCCCCTTTTGTAAAAGTATGCCTAAATTTGCTCAAATACACTATGTTAACTGAGCAAGTCCCACAACTTGACATGGGTGCACCTGATTCAGAAAAGAGTGACTCACCTTAAGCTCTAGGGTTTCCCGGTTTGATATTAACTTTCAAAATAAAGCTTCAGGCTGAAGACAAAAAAACAGCCTTTGCTGGAGATTTAATTATAGAGCGGCAAGAGTCGTATATATGCTATATGGTAACTCCATTAGAAAGGCATTGAACATCCCTTGAAGTTCAGTGCAGAGATGGAAAAACTACTCCATAGTTCTGTCACTTTAAGTCATTTGCTGAACAGCAAAGACACATTTTGAGGTTGTATTGATATTATCTTTAATTAAAGGCAATATCAATCATTTTCTGGACACGGCATACAAGAGCATTTATAGTAGAGTGGAAAAGAACTTTATTATTCACTCTATTCTCTAATTTTGATCTTTGAAGAAGGATCATCTCACAAATATAATGTGCAATATTCCCAACTTGAAAACAAGAAGAAAGTATTCTTTACACTTCACAGTCTTTAATGTTATCCTTAATGTACTGACGGTGTGTTAGTCCTGTCACTTGACGTATAACGGTCACTGACCTCTGCCCGAGCAGTTCAAATTCATTCATCAGCTTCTTTAAATGTGTCAATGACTTTCTCTGTTAGTCGGTGGACTGTCGTAAATTAAGGGTCACCAATCATAGCATCATTCCAACCATAACACTATCACTTTCGGTGTGCCACTTCTGGCAAATCTCACAAAATTAGACTAGCAAAGGTCAGGGAAAAATCTTCCTATGAAAGCAGAATCTTTGGCTAATGAAGATGCATGAGTTCTAAGTATCCAGTCAGCAGCATATTAGGTGTCACTATGTCAGGGTCTAGAATGTTATCTAAAGGCTTTGAATTCAGTATCAGTTCCACTGCATTTAGCAAGTAACACTGGCTCAGTAAATCTGTTCTTCAAGCTCCACTCCTAAGGCTTTTACACTCACTTAATTTCTTGTTCTTATTCTTATGATCCATCAAAAGGTTGAAGAGCTGAAACAAAATTTTACATTTTGGTCCACACTTTGGTTCCATGGCAGTGAAACTTTGCCTCAACTCTACTTCTTGTACATGAAAACTGGTATATCTGTCTTAAAAGGCTATCTGGTAGCTTACATTCAAGAGCCTCAAACATTTGAAAGGCCATCAGTAACAACAACATTTGTTTATATAGAACATTTTCATACCTAAAAGTAGTACAAGGTGATTTACAATAATGGATAAATAGAAGTAAAGTAAAAGCAAATAGCATTTATAACAAGTTATATTCCACATTAGAAGTAAGACTCAAAATATCCAGATTAATTACAAAAACTACAGTCAGATGGCCAGGAAAATAAAAAGTTCTATGCAACAAAGAAAATAAACCTCCACAGGTTCCAAAGCCAAAAGACCACACTTCCCCATCTGGTCATTCTAAAATACATAAATGTGTCACCATTAACAAGGATGCTCTTGTGGAGCATTTTTCATCTTCCCAGTATTGCAGGTGATGGAGCAAACATATCGAACAGTGGCAGATAGAGAAAGGTGGCTGATGTTAAATCGATCAGCACAAGATCCTGTCTCAATGTCTGACCTGTCAGTGTTCCTTTCATCTCCTCACACTGGATTGGTAATGCCACATGCAGCTTGGCATGATGAGGCTCTTTGCAAGTGTTGCAGAGCTTCTTTAATATGCAACTTTTGGGTTTATGAAGATGTGCACATCTTTCTTTTTAATCCACTTCATAAATCAGCCTATATTTAACTTCTTAAACTCTACATGAGGTTTTAAGATAATATACTTTACAATAACAGTATGGAAAATGAGAAGGCCTTGAATTTACTTCTTCTCTGTGGAGGAAATACAGCTGTGTTAGCTAATTCTACTACAGCACTAGAAGGTCTTTCTTCCATAATAGATAATTTTCAGTTAATATGCAGACTTAATCACCTCAGCTGAGACAGACAAATGAGAGAAAATCAAGAGTGAAAGTTCATGGAGAAAAGGAGTGTGAGTCAGTTTTGTGGACTGGAGGCTATGGAGGAGGCCAGCAAGAGAAACGGCACCTGAAGGGTTTTGAGGGTCAACCTATGGATGTCTAAGAATGGCAGTGGGACATCGGAGCTGGGCTTTGGGCATTCCTACTGGTGATGGACTGAGGTGGCTGGGATGAAAGCCATATGAAGGATGATCAATTTTGCCTGAGCTACAGCACATTAAGCACATTGTAAGACCGCAGTAATTGATCATCAGTTGAATAGACTGCATGTTGACATAGCAGCACTGCAGGAAACAAGGCTACCAGACAGTGAATCCCTGGCAAGGGAAAGATGTGGAGGAAATCAGGGAACAAGGAGTTGTTTTTGCTGTCAGGAACACTCTGCTTCACATGATTTAACCTCCACTGGGTTGCACAGAAAAGTTCTCATCCTACGCCTCTTCACATCAGATGATATTGTAAACCTTATGTGCATCTATGCACCGACCCTAAAAGCCACTTCCGATGTCAAAGACCAGTTCTATGAACACCTAGATACAGTTGTTAACAGAATTCCAATGTCAGAGCACATTTACCTCTTGGGAGATTTCAATGCTAGGGTGGATGCAGAACGAGAATCCTGGCCAAGTATGTTAGGTCATCATGGCATAGGAAAAATGAAAGAGAATGGCCAGAGGTTACTTGAGTTCTGCTACCATCACAGTCTGTGTGTCGCAAATATTTATTTTCAGAACAAGGCATGTCGTAAAGCTTCCTGGAGACATCCAAGGTTAAAGCACTGGCATCAGATGGACTTGGTCATCACCAGACATGACTTCCTAAACAGCATATGCAATACCAGAGTTTACCACAGTGCAGACTGTGACACTGACCACTCCCTGATTGTCTCAAAGGTAAAGCTCAAACCAAAGAAATTCCATCATTCCAAGAAGAAATGTCAATGAAGAATTAACATCAGCAAGACCACCTACACAGACAAAAACAAGGAGCTCATAGGGAGGCTTGAAAAGTCCCTGGCTAGCAACCAACAGCAGTGCGAAGAAGCAAGATGGAATTTCCTCGGAAACAGCACCTACAGTGTTGCCATCATGACTTATGGCAAGAAAGGGAACCATAATGCAGACTGGTTTGAGGGTGGCATATTGGTGTTAGAGCCAGACATTGACGGTAAGTGAAATTCTCTTATCACTTACAAGCACAACCCAAGCCAGGAAAATCTACAGAAACTGAAAGATGCCCATCGCAAGGTTCAACTAACTGTTCATAGCTGTGGAAATGCCTATTGGCTTCAACTGTCAAGCAATATTCAGTTGGCATCTCACACTGGCAACATCAGGAGCATCTATGAAGGCATTAAATGAGCAATACAAGCAATAGGTAAACAAATGAAGAAGTATGCAACTCTGAAGTCTAATAAACACACACACCAACACTAAATGTACTGTATTAATTAATAATATAATAACCTATGAACACTTGTTTCAAACATACATAAAAAATGTATATTTTTTATACAAGAAATAAACAATACAGATCCTCTAGGTACAGATGGTTTATCATATTCCACAAGTAATATATCTGAATCAATAAACAACCAGTTATACATATACCATGAACCAAGACATATTAAACACAATAAATGTGACCAAAAAGATCACCTAGCAACTCACAAGAGTGAACATCAAATAAACATTGTGAGCCACTGATATAGGTCCATAGTAACTTGATTTCCCTTAAGTGAAAACTGCATACTGCGGTGGGTTGGCACCCTCCCCGGGATTGGTTCCTGCCTTGTGCCCTGTGTTGGCTGGGATTGGCTCCAGCAGACCCCCGTGACCCTGTGTTCGGATTCAGCGGGTTGGAAAATGGATGGATGGATGGAAAACTGCATAAAAATAAAATCAAATAAAAAATACATATAAACATGGTAATCAAAGATTCAACTGAAAAATAAACAAAAAAACCTCATCATGTTCAAAATACAAGTTGAAACACTCTTGTCCCAAATGCTTATTAATGACTCAAATAAAACTAAGAAAAGGGATAAAATACCATCCATCCATTATCCAATCTGCTATATCCTAACACAAGGTCATGGGGGTCTGCTGGAGCCAATCCCAGGCAACACAGGACGCAAGGATAACATATAATAAACCATAGCAAGTATAAGTACTAAAAAACTTAAAAAAGGAATTTATCTTAACCCATCATGTAACTCAAAAAGCCCAGCGACTATGTAAACGGGAGAGGTAAGTGGAAGAAAGCACAAGCTCAGGGTTATATTGCAAAAAACACACCCAGACAAGTGACTTGTTTAAGCCAGAGAGTTGTAAAGCTTTTAACTGGTAAATCCAAATGGTGTTCTAAACTTAATAAATGTTCTTTGGATTTAATGCTGTTATTGATTAAAACTTCTAATAATAAGATGGTTATCTTACGGAGTCAAATTGATGTATTGAAAACTGAATATATTAATACTTTAGATAATACTGATTATAATTCAGTATTGGATGATTGAAATAAAATATATTGTATCTTTTGAAATGGATTTGAAATCTTATAAACAAAACAAATTTGATAGAGATACGAAGGATTACACTGTGGGTTTTGTGTATAAGTGGTTGGCCTCGGGCAACACTTACCAGCAATCTTCAAAATTCAGGAAACAATTATATTCTCCACCTGATTTCTCATCTTCTTCTTTTCCCTCTTCTGAATCTAATGCAGATCCAACACCTACTCTTCGACTTTTTTAGAGTGATGTACCCTAAGGTCAGGGAGACCTTACTGAACATCCACCTCTCAGTATTTCGACAATTGCACAAGGAAGAAACAGGTCAGATTCCAAAAATTAATTTATCTTCCAAGTCTTTGACCACACATCAGATGTCTATTTTGTCTAAGGGTCTATCCTTTGTACCTTCATTAAAACACCAACCTTTTCACACATGTGTTGAATTATTCAGACTTTATAGAAATATTTGCCTTTGGGCTTTTTTAAAAGATCAAGACGTTACGCAACCATCAAGATTTTTTTCTAAATCCAAGTTTATACCCCCTGGACCTGTCAGTCCAGAAATTGATACTTTTTACCTTGCAGTTATAAGGGAAATGTAAATAATTGAGAATACTGTACAAAAACCATTTACTAATATTTCTAGAGAGGAATTCATTGCAGTAAATCAACTGAAAGATGATCCTAATATTATGATATTACCAACTGATAAAGGGGGTGCAATTTTGATGAAGTAAGTGTCTGCTTACTTGGTGTACACGTTTATTAGATGCCAAAGGTGCAAACTTCTTCATTTGTTTACCTATTGCTAGTTTAATGCCTTCCTGCATGCTCCTGATGTTGCCAGTGTCTGATGCCAGCAGAATATTGCCCAATAGTTGAAGCCAATAGTCATTTGTACAGCTATGAGCTGTTTGTTGGACCTTGCGATGGGCGTCTTTCGGTTTCTGTAGATTTCGCTGGCTTGGGTCGAGCTTGTAAGTGATAAGTGCATTTCTCTTAGTGTCAATAACTGGCTCTAGTGTCTGCTTAATAATAATAATAATAATAATTCATTACATTTATATAACTTGGTGTGTTTGTTATATTTGTTAGTAAACAGCTGTATTTAATGATTTATCAGTTTTTTTGGTATTTATACCTCTGAAGTCTAAGACAGGAGAGGTAATCACAGACAAAAAATGGATTGATGGGTCAAACACTATCTAGATCTGTACTCCACAGAATACTTTCACTCAAGAAGTGTTACATGTCATTGAAGACCTGCCTGTCCTAGAAGACCTAGGCGCAGAACCAACTGTGGCTGAACTTAGGAAAACCATCGATGCCCTAATATGTGGAAAGGCACCGGGAAAGGACGGCATACCACCACAGATCATTAAATGTGGAAAGCCAGCCTCATTAAAGCCACTTTATGAGCTCCTGTTCCTCTGCTGGAGGGAAGCCAAGGTACCACAGGACACGCTTAATGCCAAGATAGTCCATCCATCCATTATCCAACCCGCTATATCCTAACACAGGGTCATGAGGGTCTGCTGGAGCCAATCCAGCCAACACAGGGCACAAGGCAGGAAACAAACCCCAGGCAGGGTGCCAGCCCACCGCAGGGCGCACACACACACACACACCCACACACCAAGCACACACTAGGGACAATTTATAATAGCCAATGCACCTAAATGTCTTTGGACTGTGGGAGGAAACCATAGTACCCGGAGGAAACCCACGCAGACACAGGAAGAACGTGCAAACTCCACGCAGGGAGGACCCAGGAAGCGAACCCGGGTCTCCTAACAGTGAGGCAGCAGTGCTACCACTGCGCCACCATGCCGCCCCACCAAGATAGTCATCCTGTATAAAAGTAAGGGTGGTTGCAGTTACTGTAACAGTTACCAGGGCACCTCCTTGCTGAATATTGTGGGCAAGGTCTTTGCCCGTGTAGTTCGAACTTAATTGCAAGTCTTTGCCGATCGTATTTATCCAGAATCACAGTGCGGTTTTAGGGCTGAAAGATCCACAACTGATATTATTTACTCTATACATTAGCTCTAAGAGAAATGCTGAGAACAAGACAAACCATTATGCTCTACATTGCATTTATCGATCTCACCAAGGCTTTTGACCTCGTGAGTAGGACAGGTATGTTTGAGCTGCTAAGGAACATTGGCTGCCCCTCCCAATTGCTTAGTATTATAACCTCCTTTCACGAGGATACACAGGGTGTGCAGTCAGCTACGACAGGGACATTTCCAACCCCTTACCGATCAAGAGCGGTGTGAAACAAAGATGTGTCCTTGCACCAAGTCTGCATGGCATTTTCATCTCCATACTACTGAACTTCGCATTGAGCGGCATTGTCAAAGGCATCAACCTACATACCAGGAGTGAAGGGAAGTTGTTCAACTTAGCTCACCTAAGGGCAAAGACCAAGATTCACACAATCCTCATATGAGAATTGCTGTTCGCTGATGATGTGGCCCTGACTTCACATACTGAAGCAGCCCTCCAACAACTGATCAACTGTTTTGTATATGCCTGCAGGGAGTTTGGGCTGGCTATTAACATTAAGGGGACCAATGTCATGGGCCAGGACATCCCTGCTCCACTCTCGAGTAGCATTGACGGTACAGAGCTTGAAGTCACCAACCACTTTACTTACCTGGGTTCAATCATCAGCAGCAACCTATCACCCAATAGTGAAATCAACAGGAAGATGGCCAGAGTTGCCGGTGTGATGGCCAAATTGAGCAAGAAAGTGTGGACCAACAATCAGGTGACCCTGAACACCAAACTGAAGGTATACCAGGCATATGTCCTCTGCACCTTGCTGTATGAAAGCAAATCCTGGACTAGGTAGAAAATCGCCTTGAGAGCTTCCACCTTCACTGCCTGTGATGCGTCCTGGGCATCATGTGGCAAGACAAAGTTACCAACACTGCCATACTGGAGAAAGTTGACTCACTGAACAAGCATCTTCTCCTTAGCCAGAGATGACTGCGCTGGCTGGGACAAGTACATCGAATGGCAGATAGTTGCATTCCCAAGGATGTCATGTATGGCGAGCTGGCCACAGAACATTCACCAGTGGGCTGCTCAGCACTGCGGTATAAAGACATCTGCAAGAGTGACCTAAAACTGACAGGCATTGACCCAGAGAATTGGGAACAGCTTGCAGGCAACTGAAGTGGCTGGCGCTGGGTCATTCAAGAAGGTATCAAGAGAGGCAAAGAAAGACACAATCGGTAGCTAGAGGACAGAAGGCAACACAGGAAGCAGAAACTACAAACTTGGGCTTCAGTTTCAAAATCCAACCTTGTATGCAGTTCCTGCAGAAGGGACCTTCATGCAAGGATCAGATTGCTGAGCCACTTCAGATGTTGTACTCAGTGGCACTCAGATAGACTGACCATGGCGCAACTATCATTTTCCAAGATGGACAGATACCTACACTAAGAAGATTGATAAATGACAGTGTACTATTCTGTTTGGCCAAGATGTCCTGCTATGTCATCCAGACCCTTCTGAAAAATTGTCAAGGAGACTGCTTTAAATACAGTTAGGTCCATAAATATTTGAACAGAGACAACTTTTTTCTAATTTTGGTTCTGTACATTACCACAATGAATTTTAAATGAAACAACTCAGATGCAGTTGAAGTGCAGACTTTCAGCTTTAATTCAGTGGGGTGAACAAAACGATTGCATAAAAATGAGAGGCAACTAAAGCATTTTTTGAACACAATCCCTTCATTTCAGGGGATCAAAAGTAATTGGACAAATTAAATAACTGGAAATAAAATGTTCATTTCTAATACTTGGTTGAAAACCCTTTGCTGGCAATGACAGCCTGAATTCTTGAACTCATGGACATCACCAGATGCTGGGTTTCCTCCTTTTTAATGCTCTGCCAGGCCTTTACTGCAGCAGCTTTCAGTTGCTGATTGTTTGTGGGCCTTTCTGTCTGAAGTTTAGTCTTCAACAAGTGAAATGCATGCTCAATTGGGTTAAGATCAGGTGACTGACTTGGCCACTCAAGAATTTTCCACTTCTTTGCTTTAGTAAACTCCTGGGTTGCTTTGGCTGTATGTTTTGGGTCATTGTCCATCTGTATCATGAAACGCCACCCAATCAATTTGACTGCATTTAGCTGGATTTGAGCAGAGAGTATGTTTCTGAACACCTCAGAATTCATTCGGCTGCTTCTGTCCTGTGTCACATCATCAATAAATACTAGTGTCCCAGTGCCACTGGCAGCCATGCACGCCCAAGCCATCACGCTGCCTCCACCGCGTTTTACAGATGATGTGGTATGCTTTGGATAATGAGCTTTTTCCACGCCTTCTCCATACTTTTTTCTTGCCATCATTCTGGTAGAGTTTGATCTTGGTTTCATCTGTCCAAAGAATGTTTTTCCAGAACTGTGCTGGCTTTTTTAGATGTTCTTTAGCAAAGTCCAATCTAGCCTTTCTATTCTTGAGGCTTATGAGTGGCTTGCACCTTGCAGTGCACCCTCTGTATTTACTTTCATGCAGTCTTCTCTTTATGGTAGTGGATATCGATATGCCTACCCCCTGGAGAGTGTTGTTCACTTGGTTGGCTGTTGTGAAAGGGTTTCTCTTCACCATGGAAATGATTCTGCGATCATCCACCACTGTTGTCTTCCGTGGACGTCCAGGTCTTTTTGCGTTGCTGAGTTCACCAGTGCTTGCTTTCTTTCTCAGGATGTATCAAACTGTAGATTTTGCCACTCGTAATATTGTAGCAATTTCTCGGATGGGTTTTCTCGGTTTTCGCAGCTTAAGGATGGCTTCTTTCACCTGCATGGAGAGCTCCATTGACCGCATGTTGTCTGTTCACAGCAAAATCTTCCACATGCAAGCACCACACTTCAAATCAACTCCAGGCCTTTTATCTGCTTAATTCATAATGACATAACGACGGACTTGCCCACACCTGTCCATGAAATAGCCTTTGATTCAATTGTCCAATTACTTTTGAGCCCCTGAAATGAAGGAATTGTGTTCAAAAAATGCTTTAGTTGCCTCAATCGTTTTGTTCACCCCACTGAATTAAAGCTGAAAGTCTGCACTTCAACTGCATCTGAGTTGTTTCATTTAAAATTCATTGTGGTAATGTACAGAACCAAAATTAGAAAAAAGTTGTCTCTGTCCAAATATTTATGGACCTCACTGTAGATGACTCAACAGTTTGCTCCACTGATCAGTTACTAACTAAACACAAAATTGACGTTGGAGCAAACGTCACTACTTATTAATTGTTAAAACAACTTGTATTTGACTGTTATGACCAATTAATTTTAAACACTGTTAAATGTGCTAACTTATAGTTTGTTATTGCTGCTATGACACTATCAGGTGTACTATAAAATAAAATGAATGCCTGAGGATGTTTATTCATTGTGTTTGTTACATTTGGAAGACTAAATGGTAAACACTTAAGCATTTCCTTTTATTTATTTATTTTTTTCAAATGTTGTGATGTGATGTATGGAAGCGGGAGTGGCTAAGAAGGCAGAGAATATGCAAAATCAGAAATGGAATTGAGAGCCCAGCCAGTGAGAAGAAAAACACTCTTGTACTATGCACATCATATACATGGAATGGTAAAGCAGATATTAATTGTACACAATACAGTATGTTGCTCATTTTTATTCTTAACACTGTAAGCAGTGTAAATATGATTTAAAAAATTTTCTTTCATTTTTGTACCTTTTGTGTTGTAAAGCAAGTAAACTCTGTGAAATAAATATAAATAGTAACAACATTAAAAATCTAATTCAAAATGATTTTATTCATGAATCTCAATACCTGTTGTGACCACCAGGGAAGCTTCCTAAACTCCCGGCACAAAAGCACAGACACAAATCCCGATTAATATAAAGGATTTAATTCTTCAAATACCTTCACAATAATGGTTCAAAAAAGCACACAACACAATACAATACTTCAAGGGTTTTTTCTTCTCCTCCACTCTTCCAGGCAAGATTCGTCTGATTCCTTCCAACTCTGGTTCACCTGGATGAAGGAGACTGCTTCTTTTATGTAAAGCCCAGGAACACTTCCGGTGTTCTGATACTGTGGCTCAGGTGTATTTCCAGGTACGTTTTAAGCCTGGAAAAGCAGGGCTCGTAAATCCCCTCAGCACAACCCTGGTGGCACCCACAGGACCACACTGTGTTGCCCATAAGAACTGCAATTCCAGATATGCCCTTTGGGTCTTCATAGCAGTACTGAAGCCCAGAGGAAGGCTACTACCTAGGGTATTGGGGGAGACAATGCCTTGAATAAATCACCTTCCCCATCCTTCCACACTATTGGCATCCCTGCCAGGTAAGGATCCCAGTTCTGCTCTGGCCGGGATACCAGTCTCAGCATGTCATCTCTCACACTGTATTTCTCAGTAGAATTTAAACACTGCTACCTCAAAGTAACAAAGAAGATCAAGAGCAAGTGAGTACATACCAGACTGAAAGTAAAAACTTTTTTTAATGTTGTGTTCATTTGATCTAATTAGATCAGAGAACATCATCAAGATAAAAAAACAAATAAAGGAAATTAAACAAATGTAAGTTATTTCTTCCCAAGTAATTCCATATTATTCATTATAATCAAGTGTGATTAAAATTCTCATTTTAGGCTGAACATAAAGTTCAACAACCTGATTTATTGTACATCATTTGGTACTGTGAGTACAGTAGATGAGGACGTCAGTGTCACACAGATATTCTTTGAACAAACATTCTTTTTTTAGTATACATGTTCTGCTAAGGTGTCTATATGGGAGAGGAAGTCCAGTGCACCATATAATTGTGGAATCTCGTGCACAATGGGACCCTGGACTGTGAAATCGTCGAACCTGATGATAATTTCAAACAAGCTGAATATCAGCCAGCTGGAAAACAGGGGAGTATATTTTAATTACTATAGCATAACCACCTTACTTCTAGCAAATTCCACTTTGTATGAAATATCTTGAGATGTGAGCACTAATCATAGAGTTGTACATCTTGACTGTAATGTTCTTGTAACGAACAGAACTAATTCACAAACAGCAATAATTCATCAAAATCAGTAGAAAACAGTGTAAATAGTCACATTCATATAACATTGGTGACACACTGAATTTGTGAATTTCCCCTTGGGATTAGTAAAGTATCTATCTATCTATCTATTTTGAGACACAAAAGAAAATGGATTCCAGTGTTGTACATCATAAAATATTTTGGTTATGTACTGTAAAATCCAATTTTTTGGAGAGATATCCCTAAAGCACATTTTTGTGTATGTTTTTTTTTAGTAGAAATTGATGTAAGCAAAGGCTTTTAATCATATAAATACTTTCTTTTAAAAATGTGAAGTGTTGTACTTGTTCTTTTGCAGCTCCTTTATTACATAAGCAGAGTAACAGTTGTTTAGTTTTGGGTATGTAATTTAGGTGCAATAATGCCAAAAATCCATTAGTGCATAAGGGGTTAACACTAGAATTCCTGAAGCCTATAAAAAAACTTATAATCCCAACCCACCTTAAATCCCTTCTCACCTCTCCATCAGCATCTTTTGTGTAAATGTGTCAATCAGCACAAGCAGCAAGCAGCCTGCTGTCCCATCCCCTGCCAGAGCTCAGCTCAAAAAGCTGACGGCAAAATGTTCTCCCAGCTCAAGCCAAGGCTCCGTATCTGCATGCGATGTGCCTGGAGTTGTATTGGGTAAATAATGCAGTATATCGTTATTTGGAATACATGCATTTCATGTGTGTTCCGTGTCTACAAAGATCTGGGTAAGTGTAGGATGAAAGGAAATATGAGGCAAGAAATGCTGAATACATACCTAAAACAGAAACTTTTACCATGTTATACTAATAATGACGAGAAGTGTATAATGTGGGAAGACTTTAGACCAAATATCAAATAAACACGTGCGCTTTTATTCAAGAATATAACCAAAGAAAAACAAAAAGCATTCAATTTACATGTGGCTGTCAATGAGTTAAAAACTCAAGCTCAAATGTCAATCAACAGGGAGTTTACACGTATTCTTGAATGGTGCAGAGGTAAGAACTACTGCCTTATGACCCGGAGGTCCTAGGTTCAAGACTAGGCGCTCTGCGTTTTGAGTAGTGAGCTGCTGTAATTATTATTATTTCTACAATATAATAAAAACATATATTTGATTTGAGTGTGTAACACCCAGTGTAAATTTCTGGCTAGTTGCAAAAGTTAGCACTTGTTTTTTTATTTGTAGGGCCCAAAGGAGCAGATACCGGTCTTGCTGATGAGTTAAGGACCTTCTACAGCCCTGTCCAGCTCTCCTAGAGTAACCGCCTGTCTCCTGGAATCTCTTCCATGCTCCTGACACTGTGCTGGGAGACGCAGCAAACCTTTAGGCAATGGCACGTATTAATGTGCCATCTTGGAGAAGCTGGACATCCTGTGCAACCTCTGTAGGGTCCAGGTATTGCCTCATGCTAACAGTAGTGACACTGACCGTAGCCAAATGCAAAACTAGTGAAAAACAGTCAGAAAAGATGAGGAGGGAAAAATGTCAGTGGGCTCCACCTGTTAAACCATTCTTATTTTGGGGGTCGTCTCATTGTTGCCCCTCTAGTGCATCCATCCATCCATTATCCAACCCACTATATCCTAACTAAAGGGTCATGGGGGTCTGCTGGAGCCAATCCCAGCCAACACAGGGCGCAAGGCAGGAAACAAACACTGGGCCGGGTGCCAGCCTACCGCAGCACCTCTAGTGCACCTGTTGTTAATTTCATTAACAGCAAAGCAGCTGAAACTGATTAATAACCTCCTCTGCTACTTAACTGACCAAATCAATATCCCAGGCGTTTCAATGACTTGATACTATACTCCGATTAAAAAGTGTTCCTTTAATTTTTTTGAGCAGTATATTTAATCTGAGGATTTAAGACATGGGGTTAAGCCATTTACAAGAGCAATATTTCACTATCTTTGAGGCTAGCCTGACTAGAATCACCGTATGGATAATTTATAGAGGACTCATTTTAATTCTCCCAGATAAAAATCTCTTAAAATGCTTCACAAATGTATAGCTTTGCATGTTAACTGGTACATTATTTGTTATAATATTATACTTATTTATATATTGAACTTCTATAAAAAGCCAAAAGTCCCCTTTGGGACAAACAACATTCTATCTATATATCAGCTAACCAGGCCAACGTTGTCACTTGGCACTCATCAGGTTATTATACCAATTGAGTAAACTCAGTATATAACAAGCTTTTCAGCTACTGTTCAGAAACATTGCATGAAGCGTTACACAGAGTATGTATGCAAAATAATAAAGACTGAAAAATTGGGGTTCTCCATTTTATACCTGCCAAAATCTTAAGATTTGAATATGCACTTGCAATTGAAAAGCACAATATTTCAGGATGTTAGCAAAGGCCTCCAGATTCAACATGTTATATTGCATACATCATTCTCAGAGTGCAGGGACATTTGAACAAATGAATGGAATATAAAGAAGATGATGACCAAATTACGCTTAGATAAGGACGGCAGTAACCAGAAGCCTGACCATAAGGTTTAATGTCAATACAGCATGCCAAAAATAAGAGTATTTAGACCATTACCTTATGAAATTCTTATACACAGACCAATGATGCAAACCATCTAAGCTTTAGTGGTTGTTAAGCAAATAAATATCCATTTACTCTTGGAAGAAATGGTAGAGCATTGTATTGCTCTTATAAAGACTATAAATACATTTGCCACTTTAAGGTAACTCAATAATAGAAATGAGTTGCATAGAGCCTGCAATCAAGACACAATGGCATGTAAATGAGATGCCATCGAGCCAGGTTTAGAAGACACTAAAGATGAATGAACCATTAGTTGAATCAAGTGAGAGGGATTACAATGTGAATTGGCCATCAGATGTTGACAGATAATGAAACTGATGCATATGGCACTGTAGGATTGAACTACCGTGTTTTCCTGAAGGCTCACTGTGGTGCAAGTACATATGTGGCAAAAATGCAAAATGACTGTGATCAAGAAGAAAGACGGTAGCCCCATAAGCACTGTCATTTGTGTCAGGGAAAAATTGGAAGTCACTAAGCCTTATGCTGTGGTAGCCTACAAGAATACAAGAAGCATGTTGATCATGTAGAAAAGGCACCACCATTCTAACCTCTCATGCTCAAGCAACAGAAAAAAATCTAACTGTGCAAAGAAACACACTTCCACTGTCCCAGTTGTGACAGTGGGCTTTGTGTTGGTGACTGTTTCAAAACATGTCACACGCAAAACATGTACAAAATCTGCATCAGTACAGCAGTATACTAGACAAACCTTTCCTACTATATTTTTGTTAACATTTTAATATCTACAAGTTATTCCTCATGAGACTGATCATAATACATTTCCACAGCCACCCAGTTACAAAAGAAAATGGGTCATACAGATTCAAGTTCCAAAAGCAGAGCTTGTTGTTGACTGGGTACATGGTATAAGTATGGTTACACATGTCACATTTTTGCCAAATGGGTGACAAATAAATAAACTCACGTTCTTTAGGTTGTGGTAAATCTCAGTGCAGAAGCAGCTGATGAAATTTCAGTTGACTCTTGCTTTGCAAAACTGAATAACTGTTAAGTCCTGGTGAGTCAGGGAGACACCAGTGCAGTTATTGGAGCCCAATATTGTATTTACATTCCAGATGTGAGTTCTAACCTATCCTCTATCTCAGATCACATTCAACATATTTTACATAAATAAACTGATCAAAAGCTTTTAGGACGTTGAAAGGAAGACCTCTGTGGGCTTAAGAAAAGTGCATGCAAATTGATCACAAGGTGTGCTATTGTCAGCGACATTCCTGTTGTCATTGCCAGTATACCCATTAGCCTCTTTGCACATCTGTGAGTTAGGCAACCCAAGAAAAGTCATTGCAGTCCTGAGAATACAGTAACTGTATGCCCAACATATCGATGAGCTGCAGGGGAAATAAACAAATGTTAAAATGTGTGAGAATTAAAAAATAAGACAGGTGAATGACACTTCAGCGTGTGACTATATTGGTGCGCAGCTATGTGGTAGAAGAACGCTTCTCAAATTTGAGAATAGGTGGACAACTAATATTTTAAAGTAACAAGTTACAGATTTGGAGGTTCTCGGCAAATAATTTAGGAGCGTGTCATTAAAAGTATGCGTGGTAGAATGCTTGGCTAAAACTTCGATAAAGATGTGCGGATGAGAACTTCTGCAAAAAAAATGGAAAGCAGGAATGCTGCCCCTCTAGGAGTTTAAAGATCCTGGTAGGTTTTTAGAAAAACATACACAGGGAAAAGAGTTCTGCACGTGTTTCTTTTGTCACTCTATTTAGTTTTTAAAGAAACTCATTAAAAAAGTATGTTTTCAACTTATTTTCTTGACATGGATGTTTATTTTTATACATAAATGTTGTATGTTTTTATTCATGAAGCATGACATGGTTTCACACTTTTATAGTTTGCTGTGTAAAATCTCCCCTTTGGGTGAAACAAAGGCCTTTTCTTTTGATTTGGGTGACACTAAGGGTTTATGCTAACTGCTTATAAACAACATGATGGGTTACTCAGTCAACAGGGTGCAGCCAAAAAACAGCATGTCAAGAGCCAACTGGTAGTCAGCTTTGTCTTTACAAACCACAGCCATAATACACACACCTCAGCAGAGGTCATCCATCAGAACTTAAGCATGTTCGGCCCGGCTGGTGCTTGGATGGGAGATCATCTAGGACAGAGGTCGCCAACTCCAGTCCTCGAGGAACACCGTGGCTGCAGGTTTTCATTCTAACCCTTTTCTTAATGAGTGACCTGTTTTTGCTGCTAATTAACTTCTTTTGAACTAATTTGAATTTACTTGCTCTTGAAGACTCAGACCCCTTAATTGTTTCTTCTTCCTTAATTAGCCGCCAAACAATAATGAGATACAAAATGAGCCAAAACAACTGGTGTCCATCATACAATATCTGAAAGTAAAGAAAGATGAATGTCAATCTGCTCAGGTCCCCAAAACATTTTAACGGTGCGCTTAGAAAGAGAAAATCATCAATTTCGGAAATATCTGCTAATGCACCACAAGAGCAACAACAAAGCCACGAAATTAAAGAACAGGTTTAATTAACGACAAGAACTGGCACCTCATTAAGTAGCTGGTTGGAGTTTGAGGCCCTGACTTAGTTGGTCTTCTGTTGGCTCCCTCACTTTGGTTGCCATTTAAGGAAAGAAATGAAGCAATTCAGAGGAACGACAAAGAAATTCAGGGGAACAAATCTTAAAAAAGCAATTCAATTAAAATGAATTCACAAGAAGTTAATTAGCAGCACAAACAGGACACTCATTAAAAAAAGGGTTAGAATGAAAACCTGCAGCCACAGTGGTCCTCCAGGACCGGACTTGGCGACCCCTGATCTAGGAAAAGGTGCTACTGGAAGAGATGTTGGTGAGGCCAACAGGGGGTGGTTAAACTGTGGTATGAATGTGGAACCCAATGCCTCAGTGCTGCAACAGGGTCACCATCCTTCAGATGAGACCTAAAAACTAAGGTCTCGACTCTCTGGGGTCATAAAAGATCCCTGGGCATTCTCTGTAAACTGCAGCGTGTATCTTGATGTCCTGGCTAATTTGCCTTCAATGGCCTAATCATCCTGGTCTCTAATTAGCTCTTTCTCACCACTTCACCACTTGTGGCGAGCGTACTGGTGCAAAAATAGCTGGCACTGCATCATCTAGGTCAATGCTACACATTAGTGGTGGTTAAGGTGGCTCCTCACTCACTATGAAAAGCATTATATAATTGTAAACATTTTTTTACTGCCAGCTTTCATCTCATCTGTTAGTTAGAATAAAGCCTTCCACATGACTCTTATGCTCGACTTGATAATTGTATTCTGTTAATTTGTTCATTCTTCTTAATAAATCAAATGCAGTTTATGGATCAATTTTTGGAGGTTGTTGCATTTGACTGTAGCTAAATTTTTAATGATGCACTCAAAAGATAAACGTCCCAATTTGCTTAGCCTAGTCATGACTAGCACTTGTGTGTGAAGATGCAACTCCCGTTACAACAGTGTAGAGGTATATATGCCCTCACCAGCTTTCTGCAGGACAGTATAGTTTCTCCCAGGGGTGTCCTACTGACTATAATTAACTGCACCCTGTTTGTCGTCAGTATTGTAAAGATTAGCGAAATGGCATGTACCCGTACCCTTTCAGGTGCACATGAGGGGATGTCCAACGATGTCAACGGCCACAGGGTGACTCAGATTTTATGGATGTCTCTCCACGAAGGACCCTTGGGGAATTGTGTCGACCACTGCTCGTCTGCTCCTCCCTTGTTGCCACTGGTTTGAAAATGTTTATATAGGGACGAACGGGAACATGCATTTTGTTTTTGTGGCTTTTGTTGTCAGCTGAGGAGATGTGCTTGATTGGGCACTGGATGTAGTGCGCAGGAGTCGGGAGGCATACAGCAGCGTGAACCAACACCATCTTGTGAGCAGGTGAGTGTGCACGCATGTGCATGTTTAACTGACAGGGGCACAAGACGCGTGACAAGGGAAATGGGTGATCAAGTCCCTTGTTAGCCGATTGCAGGAGAAAAACTTATAAAAAGCCTGTCAGGAAGGTAGAGAGGGAAGGAAGAAAAAGCCGAGTTAAGCAATGGGATGTGCAGGGTGGCATATGGCCATGAGTTGGTTTTGGCTGTGGCAGATGAACTGGAATTCTGTTAGGACAGAAAGCTCACCCAATCTTTGAGGTTTAGGGAGTGGGATAGCAAAATGCAACCAAAAGAGGAATTAAAAGAGACTGAGCTTGTTAAGAGACTGAATGTGCTGGGAGTGAAGTGTCAGACAGAACGAAAATTGGGTAGCTACAATTCCACTTGCGATATTTATTGTTCATTTTTAATAGATTTTAAAAGCTACTTGATTTTTTTCACCTTTTTTGGAATGTGCACTGTTTGGAACTGTTTTTAGCTATTAATTGCATAATTTGCACCTATGTGTCCATCTCTCTTGCTCTTCCACTGGCCTCAGTCCATCTATCAAGGACCTGAGGTCTGCCAGATTTAACTGTTAAGGACTGTAAGGACTAGAGAGCCTGCCACTGTGTCTGCTGTTTTTATTAAAATCAGAAATAAAATTTTTAGCAAGTCTAAATGATTTGTCAAGTGCTGGGTTCTGCAGACTCTTGTCAGGAACTCAAATGACAAAGTTACAGTTTATCGTTTGCAAGTCAGTCATTTCCCACTTCTTCTTCTTCTTTCGGCTGCTCCCATTAGGGGTTGCCACAGTGGATCATCTTCTTCCATATCTTTCTGTCCTCTGCATCTTGCTCTGTTACACCCATCACCTGCATGTCCTCTCTCATCACATCCATAAACCTTCGCTTAGGCCTTCCTCTTTTCCTCTTCCCTGGCAGCTCTATCCTTAGCATCCTTCTCCCAGTATACCCATCATCTCTCCTCTGCACATGTCCAAACCAACGCAATCTCACCTCTCTGATTTTGTCTCCAAACCATCCAACTTGAGCTGACCCTCTAATGTACTCATTTCTAATCCTATCCATCCTCGTCACACCCAGTGCAAATCTTAGCATCTTTAACTCTGCTACCTCTGGCTCTGTCTCCTGCTTTCTGGTCAGTGCCACTGACTCCAACCCATAAACATACCTGGTCTCACTACCGTCCTGTAGACCTTCAAGATTCACTCTTGCTCATACCAGTCTGTCACAAATTACTCCTGACACTCTTCTCCACCCATTCCACCCTGCCTGCACTCTCTTTTTCACCTCACTTCCACAATCCCCATTACTCTGTACTGTTGATCCCAAGTATTTAAACTCATCCACCTTCACCAACTCTATTCCCTGCATCACCATTCCACTGACCTCCCTCTCATTTACACACATGCATTCTGTCTTGTTCCTACTGACTTTCATTCCTCTCCTTTCTAGAGCATATCTCCACCTCTCCAGGGTCTCTTCAACCTGCTCCCTACTATCGCTACAGATCACAATGTCATCAGCAAACAGCATAGTCCACGGGGACTCCTGTCTAATCTCGTCTGTCAACCTGTCCATCACTATTGCAAATAATAAAGGGCTCAGAGCCAATCCCTGATGTAGTCCCACCTCCACCTTGAATGCAACCGTCATTCCTACAGTTTTTATCACTGTCGCACTTCCCTCATACATATCCTATACAACTCTTACATACTTCTCTGCCACTCCCAACTTCCTTATACAATACCACAACTCCTGTCGAAGCACCCTGTCATATGCTTTCTACAGGTCCACAAAGACGCAATGCAACTCCTTCTGGTCTTCTCTAAACTTCTCCATCAACATCCTCAGAGCAAACATTGCATCTGAGGTGCCCTTTCTTGGCATGAAACCATACTGCTGCTCACTAATCATCACCTCATTTCTTAACCTAGCTTCCACTACTCTTTCCCATAACTTCATGTTGTGGCTCATCAGTTTTATTCCCCTGTAGTTACTGCAGTCCTGCACATCCCCCTTATTCTTAAATATCGGCACCAGTACACTTCTTCTCCATTCCTCTCACTTTCCAAGATTCCATTAAACAATCTGGTTAAAAACTCCACTGCCATGTCTCCTAAACACGTCCATGCTTCCATAGGTATGTCATCTGGAACAACGGCCTTTCCATTTTTCATCCTCTTCATAACTGTCCTTACTTCCTCCTTGCTAATCCGTTGCACTTCCTGATTCACTATCTCCACATCAACTTCTTCTCTCTTTCATTCTCTTCATTCCTCAGCCTCTTAAAGTACTCTTTCCATCTGCTCAGCACACTCTCCTCACTTGTGAGTACGCTTCCATCTTTATCCTTTATCACTCAAACCTGCTGCACATCTTTCCCAGCTCAGTCCCTCCATCTAGCCAATCGGTACAGGTCCTTTTCTCCCTCCTTAGTATCCAACCTCTCATACAACTCATCATACGCCTTTTCTTTAGCCTTCGCCACCTCTCTCTTCACCTTGTGCCTTATCTCCTTGTACTCGTCTACTTTCTGCATCTCTCCGACTATCCCACTTCTTCTTTGTCATCCTCTTCCTCTGTATACTCTCCTGTATTTCCCCATTCCACCACCAGGTTTCCTTTTCCTCCTTCCTCTTTCCAGATGTCACGCCAAGCACCCTTCTTGCTGTCACCCTTACTACATTTGCTGTTTCCCAGCTGTCTGGTAACTCTTCACTGCCACCCAGTGCCTGTCTCACCTCCTCCCTAAACTTAACCTTGCAGTCTTCTTTTTTCAACTTCCACCATTTGTTCTTTGGCTCTGCCCTCACTCTATTCCTCTTCTTGATCTGCAACGTCATCCTACAGACCACCATCCTATGCTGCTTAACTACACTTTCCCCTGCCACCACTTTGCAGTCTTCAATCTCCTTCAGATCAACTCTTCTCCACAGGATGTAATCTACCTGTGTGCATCTTCCTCCACTCTTGTACGTAACCCTATGTTCCTCCCTCTTCTGAAAATACGTATTCACTACAGCCATGTCCATTCTTTTGGCAAAATCCACTTTCCTCTGACTTTCTTCATTCCTCTCCTTAACACCATACCTACCCATCACCTCCTCGTCTCCTCTGTTCCCTTCACCAACATGCCAATTGAAATCCTCTCCAATCACCACTTTCTGTCCCTTGGGTATACTGTTCATCACTTCATCCAACTCACTCCAAAAATCTTCTCTCTCACCCACTGCACACCCAGCTTGCAGGGCATATGCACTAACAATATTCATCATCACACCTCCAATTTCCAGCTTCATAATCATTACTCTGTCTGACACTCTTTTCACCTCCAGAGCACTCTTGACATACTGCTCCTTTAGAATAACTCCTACCCCATTTCTCCTCCTATCCACACCATGATAGAACAATTTGAATCCACCTCCAATCCACCTGGCCTTACTCTCCTTCCATTTAGTCTTTTGCATGCACAATATATATCTATATCAACCTTCCTTCTCTCCATCATATCTGCTAACTCTCTCCCCTTACCAGTCATACTGCCAACATTCAAAGTTCCTACCCTCAGTTCCACTTTCTTTACTTTTCTCCTCTCCTTCAGCCTCCGGACACGTCTCCCCCACCTCTTCTTTGGCCAACAATAGCTCAATTTCCGCCAGCACCCTGTTGGCTAACAGTACTGGTGGCGGTCATGTTAACCCGGGGCTTGACCGATCCAGTATAGAAATTTATATTGTTGTCTGCATATTGATTTGGCAAAATTTTACACTGGATGCCCTTCCTGATGTAACCCTCCCGGGCTTGGGACCGGCATGAAGAAACACACTGGTTTGTGCATCCCCTGTGGCTGGGTTTCAGTCATTTCCCACTATTGTGCAAAATTAGAAAGTGTGCCTCGTGGGTTTGAATGGAAGCCTCTGGCTAGTCACTAATTAACTGATTCAAAGCATCAAAGTACTTCTTGTCTTTTATGTTTTCATATTTCATCCACTTCTGCTCTTTGTTATCAACTTAATTTTTTTTTTTCAAACTAACAACAGCATCTAAAGCGTGAAAGAGCTGATAATTTAACTTGAGCTCAAGTCCACTATTTTTTTCCTATAATGGTTGCAACATCCCTATGCTGCAAAATGCTACCAGATGAGTCTATTGTGAAAGATCAATTTCTGTTGAAAACAATGACCTGTCCCCTCAGGTGTGCTTACTAGCAAAGTCAACAGAACAGAAATACTGTAATTTCCAAGTTTGAGAGTTATATTCTAGCCATGAGAATACTTCTGTTTTTTTGCTGGAGTAGGTGCATTAGCTTTGTTGCAGTAAGTAACACATCAGCAGGCTGCAGCTTTACTTGTGTCATTTTTGCATTACTATTTTGGTAAACCGGAGTTGTGGAAAACAATGCTGATGAAAATGTATTTAGTTGCATGACAATTGTACATTTTTTTTTCTTTTCCCTGTTACTTTGTTATATTAATTGCAATAAATTGTCACTAACAAAACTTCACAATCAAATTGTGCTTGTGTCAAAGTGTTCCAATTAAGTGTAGTACAGAAGACCAAAACAAACAGGACAACAACTTGTAATGCTAGAAGACATCTGTCATCCTTCCTGGGAGATGAATGTCAAGTAAAAAGCAACAAAGCAAATTAAACATTCACATAGCAGAACATACTGAATATACACTATATTGCCAAAAGTACTGAGACACCGCTCCACATAATTGAATTCATGTGTTCCAATCACTTCCATGGCCACAGGTGTATAAATCAAGGTATGTAAATGGCTTCTACAAACATTTGTGACAGAATGGGTCGCTCTCAGCTCAGTGAATTCAAGACTGGTACCGTGATAGGATGCCACCTATGCAATAAGTCCATTCGTGAAATTTCCTCTCTACTGAATATTCCACTGTCAACTCTTAGTGGTATTATAACAAAGTGAAAGCAATTGGAAACAACAGCTACTCAGCCACAAAGTGGTAGGCCACGTAACATCACAGAGCGGGGAGAGTGAATGCTGAGGTGCACAGTGTGCAGAAGTTGCCAAGTTTTTGCAGAGTCTATAGCTACAGATCTCCAAAAACTCAAGAACAGTGCAGCATGCAACCAAGCCTTACATTACCAAGTGCAATGCAAAGTGTTGGATGCAGTGGTGTAAAGCACACCGCCACTGGACTCTAGAGCTGTGAAGACGTGTCCTCTGGAGTGACAAATCACACTTCTCTGTCTGGTAATCCGATGGATGAGTCTGGGTTTGGCGGTTGCCAGGAGAACGGTACTTACCTGACTGGACTGTGCCACGTGTAAAGTTGGGGGGGGGGGGGGGGGGGGGGGGGGGTTAATGGTTTGGGGTTGTTTTTCAGGGGTTGGGCTTGGCCTCTTAGGAACTCTTAATGCTTCAGTATAAGAAGCCATTTTGGACAACTTCATGCTCCCAACTTTGTGGGAACAGTTTGGGGATGGCCCTTTCATGTTTCAACATGACTGTGCACCAGTGCACAAAGCAAGGTCTATAAAGAAATGGATGAGCAAGTTTGGTGTAGAGGAACATGACTGGCCTGCACAGAGCCCTAACCTCAACCCGACAGAACACCTTTGGGATGAATTCGAATGGAGACTGCGAGTGAGCCAGGCATTCTCATCCAACATCAGTGCCTGACCTCACAAATGCTCTCCTGGAAGAATGGCCAAAAATTCCCATAAACACACTCCTACACCTTGTGGAAAGCCTTCCCAGAAAAGTTGAAGCTGTTAAAGCTGCAAAGGGTGGGCCAAGTCCATACTAAAGCTTAAGTATTAAAAATGGGATGTCATTAAATTTGATGTGTGTGTAAAGGCAGGTGTCCCAATACTTTTGGTAATATAGCATATGTAGCCTGTATAATGCTTTAATATTTTATGTGAGAGTTGTGGGTGCTTGGGATGCAAAATATACGGAGTACTTATCACTACAGACAGCTAGGTTTTAGGCAATGAGAAACACTTTCTGCAACTTTGGTTAGATGAGACTTCATACGCTGATTTGCTCACTAAAACTGTACTTTAAGCACGTCAGCTCTGTCCACATATTGTACAAGCACTCAAACACCCACCTAGTGGAGGAAGAAGAACCTAAAAAGGGTAACCGGAACTTGTGCTTTCACTGTGATTATAGTTATTTCACTAGCAGTGTCTTCAGATTTTCTTTACAATCTGACTAGGTCAGTAACACAAATACATATTTACTGCACTTGGAAATTTTTTTCACAAGTCTACACAAAGTGTCAACCTACAACAACATTATCCATCCATCCATTTTCCAACCCGCTGAATCCGAACACAGGGTCACGGGGGTCTGCTGGGACCAATCCCAACCAACACAGGACACAAGGCAGGAACCAATCCCGGGCATGGTGCCAACCCACCGCAGGACACACACAAACACACACTAGGGCCAATTTAGAATCGCCAATCCACCTAACCAGCATGTCTTTGGACTGTGGGAGGAAACTGGAGCGCCCGGAGGAAACCCACGCAGACACAGGGAGAACATGCAAACTCCACGCAGGGAGGACCCGGGAAGCGAACCCAGGTCCCCAGGTATCCCAACTGCGAGGCAGCAGCGCTACCCACTGCGCCATCGTGCCGCCCACAACAACATTATTTTATATGTAATTTTAAGATAAAAGAAAAATAATAGCTAAGTCATGACATTTTAGTTATCTCATCTTCCTCCTCTCTGGTAACTTATGTCATTCTGCTAGCCTACAGTGTCTTTTGCTTTGCTGTTGACAAAAAGGTTTGTTTTTTTTTTAACAGAAGGCAGAGCTCTAACTGTGAAAATCATCTCTCTAATTTCACTTGATTGTTTCTTTTGTAGTTCCTGAGCTACAAGAAAAGGAACAGTCACTTGCATGGATACACAAGAACATGAACAATACAATTGTTTTCAAGGCAAATGCACCTGGCAAATGTTTTTTTTTTTTATTATTGATAATTGACAGAAGCAAACTTAAATGATCCCTGAAATGTGATGTAAAGAGATTCTTTCATTATGTTTCCCAAAAACATACTTTAAGAGTTAACAAATAAATTTTTAAGAAATATTCAAAAACAGATGTCTTTGAAACCCAAAAGGTTGTTTTCTCATACATTTTAAATACATACACACACAAAAGCAGACCATTAGATTTAGTAAAAATAAAAACACGCACACACCCACTCACCTACCAACAACACTATTCAATAGCCTGAAAGAAAAACCATTACAATAAATAAATCTCTAAATAAATATTTTAATTAACATATATTACAATATATTTTTTACACTTTCCTGTTAATTTCTGTAAAAGTTATACAATGTCAGCAGTGTGGGAATTCAGTATACTATACATAAAATTTTATTCAAATTCAGTATACTATACATAAAATTTTATTCATTTGCAAAACAAAATAATAAATAAAAATAAATAAATAAAAATCTGCAGTCGTTTTTTAGGATCACATGGTTTATTTTTTAGAAGTCCGAGAGCAATGCTTAGACTGGTTGGTAACACTACAAACAGAAAGCCTATCAATGCAGTACCTTCAACTATTCAGTTTTGATTTTATATCACTGAGGTGAACAGGAAAGTTAGAAGGCAACGTTAGGAACATGGAAGGGTTAGGGCAGCACAAGTTACACTCTGATCCATATCCCTGTCTGACTGACCATGAAAACGTTGTTTGTTCATAACACTATGTATTCAAATAGTTCTCATTGTAAACTGGGTTGTAACTGTTACATAAAATACTTTTGATTGGCTCTTTTGCTATATTTGATTTAAATCTTGAATAAAGCACATTAAAGGCCTTATTCTTAAAAGGCTCTGTACACAAAGGCATCCAAATGTAAGAAAAACTGCTTGAGAATATAGTCCACTGTGTTCCATATTTTCTATCTCATTGTCAAATAGCACATGAACAACCTGATGGGTGCCAGATACTTCTGACATATTCTTGCTTGCCTTAATTTGTTAAGAAAAGACATCTGTAGTGAAAGAAAGAAAGAAAGAAAGAAAGAAAGAAAGAAAGAAAGAAAGAAAGAAAAAGTGTGGCTGGGAAAAGAAAGTTGAAGATGTTTGCACATTGGTCAATTTGGACTACCAATAATGAACTCACAAAAACCTGATCTTTTTATATTCTGTTATCGCATAACAATCCATACCACCTGTGTACTATAGATGATCTACAGTTGTGCTTGAAAGTTTGTGAACCCTTTAGAATTTTCTATATTTCTGTATAAATATGACCTAAAACATCATCAGATTTTCTCTCAAGTCCTAAAAGTAGATAAAGAGAAACCAGTTAAACAAATATGAGACAAAAATATTATACTTGGTCATTTATTTATTGAAGAAAATGATCGAAAATTACATATTTGTGAGTGGCAAAAGTATGTGAACCTCTAGGATTAGCAGTTAGTTTGAAGGTGAAATTAGAGTCAGGTGTTTTCAATCAATGGGATGACAATCAGGTGTGAGTGGGCACCCTGTGTTATTTAAAGAACATGGATCTATCAAAGTCTGCTCTTCACAACAGACGTTTGTGGAAGTGTATCATGGCACGAACAAAGGAGATTTCTGAGGAACTCAGAAAAAGAGTTGTTGGTGCTCATCAGGCTGGAAAAGGTTACAAAACCATCTCTAAAGAGTTTGGACTCCACCAATCCACAGTCAGACAGATTGTGTACAATTGGAGGAAATTCAAGACCATTGTTACCCTCCCCAGGAGTGGTCGACTAACAAGGATCACTCCAAGAGCAAGGCGTTTAATAGTCGGCAAAGTCACAAAGGACCCCAGGGTAACTTCTAAGCAACTGAAGGCCTCTCTCACATTGGCTAATGTTCATGTTCATGAGTCCACCATCAGGAGAACACTGAACAACAATGGTGTGCATGGCAGGGTTGCAAGGAGAAAGCCACTGCTCCCCAAAAAAAAACATTGCTGCTCATCTGCAGTTTGCTAAAGATCACGTGGACAAACCAGAAGGCTATTGGAAGAATGTTTTGTGGATGGATGAGACCAAAATAGAACTTTTTGGTTTAAATGAAAAGTGTTATGTTTGGAGAAAGGAAAATACTGCATTCCAGCACAAGAACCTTATCCCATCTGTGAAACATGGTGGTGGTAGTATCATGGTTTGGGCCTGTTTTGCTGCATCTGGGCCAGGACGGCTTGCCTTCATTGATGGAACAATGAATTCTGAATTATATCAGAGAATTCTAAAGGAAAATGTCAGGACATCTGTCCATGAACTGAATCTCAACAGAAGGTGGGTCATGTAGCAAGACAATGACCCTAAGCACACAAGTCGTTCTACCAAAGAATGGTTAAAGAAGAGTAAAGTTAATGTTTTGGAATGGCCAAGTCAAAGTCCTGACCTTAATCCAATCGAAATGTTGTGGAAGGACCCGAAGCAAGCATTTAATGTGAGGAAACCCACCAACTTCCCAGAGTTGAAGCTGTTCTGTACGGAGGAATGGGCTAAAATTCCTCCAAGCCGGTGTGCAGGACTGATCAACAGTTACCGGAAATGTTTAGTTGCAGTTATTGCTGCAAAAGGGGGGGTCACACCAGATACTGAAAGCAAAGGTTCACATACTTTTGCCACTCACAAATATGTAATATTCGATCATTTTCCTTAATAAATAAATGACCAAGTATAATATTTTTGTCTCATTTGTTTAACTGGTTTCTCTTTATCTACTTTTAGGACTTGAGTGAAAATCTGATGATGTTTTAGGTCATATTTATGCAGAAATATAGAAAATTCTAAAGGGTTCACAAACTTTCATGCACAACTGTACCAGACAAATAGTAATGATGATCTGTCTGTGCTACAGCTAATCTTAAACTTGTCTCATACAATGAGCTGTAAACAACTATTCATATCTTTTGTAACTATTTTATCATTCGACCCGTTACATTTCTCAGGCTTTGTTTAATCCTCTCACTTCTTAATTTGTTTGGTACATTCCATGTCAGGCACAGAGAATGAACGCTAAACAGCTAACACTTTCTTTTCATTCACTTGTGTGCAATTAACATGCCAATCTATGTACTGAATACATTATGTGGTAGCCTATGTAGATTACCAACAGCAATGTCTGTTAGGCATAAAATCATACATATTTTCATAATTAATATAACTTTGGCAAATGAAAAGTAATAAAATGTTGCATGGTGCACTGTGTATCACTATTTATTTTTAACCTGTCTGTTGATCAGACCTTTTCTCAACAAAACAATCTTTTGGACTAATTTTACTTTCTGGCTTGATATTGTACTATGCAACAAAAATCTAAAATTTATGACTCACATATTAAAAATCTTCCTCTTTTTTAAATTAATGAATTGCACAAAGATGAAGAAAAACACATAATCAAGAGCATAGTGGTAATCATTTGACTTCAAGAAAATTTAGTTTTTGGGTCATTATGTAGAAATTTGGAAACAGTGGAAACAGTAAACTTGGAATGTTAAGGAATAAGATAAACAGCAATCATGATGCTATAGATAACAGTTTACCATGACATCCTTTCTTGATACTGCATGAAAATGTTTAAACCATAGTTATTTGAGAAAACTTTTCAGTTGAGCAAACTTCATAAACCAACAAATAGCCAACAACCAAAACCAGTAAAATACAACATTGTAACAGTTACTTTCTAGCCTTCTGTCTGAACTGTTACTGCTAATTACCTGAAGATGCTCATAAAGCCTTACACAAGCAGCCAAATACATAACAGCCAAGAAGACATTGATATGACTTATATTAGACAAGTATGAACCAATGTATTAATGAAAGAGCTTAGGGGGTCAATTTAAATATTACGAAACAGTTGTTAATATCAGACTCCTGTCCTCCAGAACTGGTTTAATGAAATTCATACACAGAACAAACAAAGCAAATTAAAAAAAAAAACAACAATATGGAGCACAAAATCTCAAGTTCTAATATACAGTATGGGTGAGGTGAATTTTTAACAGGCTATGATATAAAACCATAATGCAATGTTTCATCGTGCTGTCATAAGAGAGTTACATAAAGTCTTATAAAATCTGTGTCTTAGCTTACGTGCAGGAAGGCAAAACTTTGAGGGCAACACATTTTTTAATCTAAAAGTAGAGGATGTATAATTATTAAAATAAAAATGTGATGTACAAATAATCTATAGTTGCTAGTGTTTTTTTTGCATAAATAGAATAAAACATGTACCATATCATTCATCCTTTTTCATAACCTGCTCATCCAGGGCAGGGCTGTGGGACAGATATGCCATATCAGTCTTCCTACAACAATTTACATTAATATTTCAATGCTGGTTTTCCTTTTCATTGTAATAGCAACCTATTATAACCCCTTGGTTTGAAGTGCATATGCATATCTGTGTGTGATCATAAGCATGACTGATAACATGATACCATATGTTTGGACTATGAGAAGAAATTATATCTGCTGAACTCAAAACTAAATGATCAATCGAATCAAAACATTCATCCATCATCCAACCTGCCACATCCTAACCACAGGGCCACGGGGGTCTGCCGGAGCCAATCCCAGCAAACACATAGCGCAAGGCAGGAAACAAACCCTGGGAAGGGCACATACACACACACACACCAAGCACACACTAGGGACAATTTAGGATAGCCAATGCACCTAACCTGCATGTCTTTGGACTGTGGGAGGAAACCGGAGTACCTGGAGGAAATCAACGCAGACATGGGGAGAACATGCAAACTCCACGCAGTGAGGACCCAGGAAGTGAACCCGGGTCTCCTAACTGCAAGGCAGCAGCGCTACCCACTGCGCCACCATGCTGCCCCAAAAACATTCATTCTTACTCAAACTGAAAATACAGTAAGTCATCAGGAACTGATACAATGTATCTATTTATTATCCTACAATGTACTAATCAAGCACTATTACATCAATACTACTTAACATTCTCAAGCCCAGTTATCCAATGTAGGGTGGTAAGGCCCAAAGCATAAGTACATCTAAAATTACTAGAGTGTAGGACTCTATAAAAGAACAGCCAATATCCTCTTGTTCATTCTGTATTTTAAACCTTACAACACCTAGCAGTGTCTACTGGTAAATGTACCAACTGCATACCATTACTATTAACATCTAGTTGTAGGAAATGCTATAATATTTGCACTTTTTATTGTTCATTTAAAACACTGGTAAGAAATATTTGAGTGCTTTTCTAAATGCAGTGGCACAGTAAAGTAACTTAACAATGGCTTACATCTTTATGTATAAATGTAATATATGTAATAAAATTCAACCAAATGCTCCTAAATTGGATTAATGCTACTTACTAAATTACTGACACCTCCATGTTTGAGGAATACTGTAAAGGTAAATAAACAAAGTAAAGATAGAACCCAGTCTTCACATTTAAATTTACCATAACATAAAATTCCATATTCAAACCTTCTTAACCCAATTCAGGCTTGTAAGGAACTGAATCCTATGCCAGCATCATTAAGTGCTAAGTAGGAACCAGATCTGTGCAGCACACCAGTCCTTCATAGGCCTAACTCATGCACACAACCATAGCTAAACAGGGGGAATTTGGAATCACCAATTAACCTAACATGCACATCTTTAGGGATGTAGAATGTACAATAATTTGTAATTTAAAATCTGCAGATGAAGATAGCATGATTAAATGAATTGGATTTTTAGCATATTATTGCTGCAATGTACAAAATGTAGTTATTTGAAATTAAAGATGGCAGGCACATTTTGCGTAAGATAGGCTCGGTGCAAGTTATAAACTAATTTTCCATGTAACACTATAATTACATAACACCCACAACTGTCCTTTATCACTTATTGTAAAATAAAAGCCTGCAAAAGTCCCTTATAGTGAGAACACTGCAGCTTAAGAAAATGAATTTGATATTATTACTGAGTAGCTTATAACATTAAAAAACAAACAACAAAAAAGAAAAAATATTTCCAACCTAGTACCATCATCTCAACGTATTCTGTAATCAGAGTTTATAGTTATGGAAAATAAATCTTTAACCCTTTGCGGTCGTTAGGCCAGAAAACTGGCCTTAGTAAAAAGTGCGCTATAGGTCGTCAGGCCACCGCTGGTGGCCCTGCAAGTTTCTGACCGATTTGCACAGTCGCCTGGTCGAGAAAAAATAACTGCTGTAATTATTGGCGTTTTTTCAATAATTAATTACGACTAATGTAGCGTGACGTTGAAAATTAAATACGACTGCAAAGGGTTAAAATAAAAATAATGTGATCATACCAACTGAGAAAAGTGTACTTTTTGAACTGAATTAATTTAGAAACGCTAGGAAGAAGCACAATACAAAAATACACTGATGCTGAGACAAGCATCAAAATAAGTACATTTGTGCAATTCAGTTTGACTGGAATTGCTTTCTGCACTGCACTCTAAACCATTATGTCAAAGCATGCATAGAATCAAAACAAAAAGAGCAGTCAGGTCTTAAGGAAATGGTCATGGTAATTTTGAATTTGCCCTTTTCAGTAGCGGGCCTATATACTTCTACTTTCATGTCATGTCTGATAGGTGTAAAATCAGTATCATTTGTATGTGTGTGAATACTATGCAAAACATTCAACAACAGTGACACACAGTCAACTAGTCAGTCCAGACAGTGCAAACAGCAGGTTTATTTCATATGTGCATGAATTTAGCACTGTATGGATTTACCTACTAGAACATTGTGGAGCAACAAACTAAGCATTATAAAATAACATGGAACTTCCAAGAAGCAAATAAACAAGTATTTAAACAAGATATAAGGAGACTACAAATTGCCTGAATGAACAGCCACATGTTGCGGTGGTACTGGTGGAATACTTTTAGATGTTAGAAGGAAATTAATAATAATAATAATAAGCAAAGAGCAAAACAAAAGTAACATGACTCCCTAAACAAGATGATATTTTTTTTATTTTGCTGTTAATGGTTCCAGATGCGTAATCATTGTTGAATTTAATATAAATTACAATACCCTTCCCTGACACTTTTATATTATTGGCCTTGCCAACTATGAATGAATTTGTTTAACTAAGTAAAAGTTTATACAGTCCTTTGTGGATATTTTCTCTGGAGAATTTTTGAAAACAATACATGAAATAGTAAAAACCTCACTTGAAAGACCGTGCTTTTTAATGATTGTAAACAGAAAGACATTAATAATAAGGATAAAAAGGTGACTATAACACAAGACATTACGTATCCTATAATGAATATGGTAGTGATTTTGCTAGACAAGACAGCAGCTGTGCTTATTGTGCTCGACATGAGATGTCTGATGTAGAACATTGTAAAGAGTCAAATGTACATATTGTCCTACACTATGCATGATGCCTGACACCTTAAAGAAAATGAATACATGTAATTATTTTGATATTGTGTGCTCCATATTTTGAATACCTAATTTACAGTTTGTTTTGAAGTTTAAATGAAGAACGTAGAGCTTCTGAATCTCTTACACAGCTAACATCAACACTTTTTAAGCAGTTTCTTCCTTAAATCAAATCTTGTTTTAACTCATTCATTACTGATTTTAACACAATCTTATTTTTTAACTTTGTGTACCTGCTCCATAATTACATTCTGTGACACATTAACTATTAGTCATTTTAATATTCTTTATAAATTATGGTAATTATTGTTTCTGTAGTAAACTGTAAAAAGCAGTGTATACATTTGCCATGTGTAAAAGTGCATGCTACTTGAGAGAGAAAGAGAGAGAGGTACCAAGGTCAGGCTTTAACCTTTTTTTTCCCCATGTAATATCCCTGTCATTCCGTGGTGGAAAAGCTGGCTTGTCAAGATGTCCAAGACTGCATGTTTTTGAGCATTTCTTCAAAAGCTTCTGCTGAAGGAGCTTCTGCATACTGTAGTGAATCTTTTACTCTGCTGTATAGGCTAAAGGACTTGAGCTCTAGCCAGATGAATCCGAAGCAATCATCATCAAACAGGATGAAGATTCCTGGAGTGCGTTCAGGACTGGTAAAGCCATGACCTGCAATCAGCCCTGTGCCGTAAAAACTGTAAAATATCAAACAGAGAGAGAGTATAGTTGGAAATAATTCACTCACCAGAGAGATTGCCAAAAACAAAGGAAAAAAGTGACTTTATTTCATCTATGCAGCATTTAACTGTGGATGTTTTGTTAGTAGTTATGCATTTACATTTAAGTTGACCATCTTTTAAAGAAAAGAACCAATGTACATGTTACCACTGACAGCTCATTCTATTTGCTTATTAATGACAATGTACTATAGTGTCTTTAAAACTGGTCTATTAACAGGTGCAATGGTTATAGATATGTTCTGATCACCATTTATTGCTTATGCACAGTAGAATGCAAAACAGTTAATTTAAAAAGTATACTTTAGGGATTGACAGCATTGTAGTATCTACTAAATATTCCAACTGTTTTACGTCTACCAATCCTTCCATCCACAAGAGCTTGGCATCAATAAGGGTAGCAGTAGTAAAAGGGAAGACCCAAACTTTCACGCGACTTCAGTCCAACACAAGCCACACTGGGCCAATTTACTGATGCCAATTAATCTAACATGCATGATGTAAGGATCTGAAAGGAAACAGAAGAAGACACTGGCAGAATATGGTAAAACAACACAAACAGTGGAACACTGGAAGGTGAAGCTGCACCCATGGAATTGTGAGAACAGTACTAACCTTACCTCAAGTGTCACTGGCATTACTGTTAGTAAGATGAAAAACAGCAATACAGAGTGGCTTTCATATCTTTAACAATGTGCAGCTCTACTCAGCTTTTATGAAACTATAAGAAGGTAACATTTAAGGGCCACTGAGCATTAACATTTTTTTTTTGTTTGTTTTACATCCTTTTCTACAAATAACGTATTCTCTGCTTAGGATAAATCTTCACATTAATTTAAATGATGAATACAAACCTTTGTTACATTTTACATGAGAGAAAAATGCTTTCATGCAATTTCTATTGAATTCTGTTTGACACTGGTATCATCATAATAACACATTAAGCAGATATAGCATGATATCAATACTATTGACCAAGCTGACATTACACATATACAATTAGTTTTAACTATGTTATACAGTACTAATGTTTGAACACGGGCAGTGTAACGGCATAAACTAAGAGTCTGTAACATAGCACCACAAGCTCAGTTTTGATTGCTAGCCTGGCAAGCATCTATATAGAGTCTGCAAGTTTTCCCCATATGTACATTAGCCGAGTGTATGTAACTGTACAAAATTACCCATTTTAAAACTGGCCATTGGAAGTGTGCTATTAAACACACTCAGGTCCCAGTATAGGTTTATTCTGGAACATGTCGTGAAATCAACTACATCAACCCAGTTTGGGGTCACAAGGAACGAACCTGGTGGTTGGAATGAAATTCCTTTATGGTGCTCAATCATGTACAAAAATCAATGCACAAAATGAGATTCAGTTAAGGGTTCTGTGAGAAATCCAAAAGGAGAACCTCGTATATAAAGTCATTTCCAATAGATAAGATTTTGAAACAGGGAGACCAATTGGTATAGTGCATAACATTTATACTTCAGAGCTTTAGGGGCTCAGGCTTTACTTTTAATTTGGTCATAACTGGTTTGTTTGTCATAGAAGGTACCTTCTGGGGACTCCCTCATACTCCTGGGAGACTTCAATGCAAACGTGGGCAATGACAGTGAGATCTGGAAGGGTGTGATTGGGAGGAATGGCCCCCCGATCTGAACCCAAGTGCTGTTTTGTTATTGGACTTATGTGCTCGTCACGGATTGTCCATAACAAACACCATGTTCAAGCATAGGGGTGTTCATATGTGCACTTGGCACCAGGACACCCTAGGCCTCAGTTCGATGATCGACTTTGTGGTCGTGTTGTCAGACTTGCGGCCACATGTCTTGGACACTCAGGTGAAGAGAGGGGCGGAGCTGTCAACTGATCACCACCTGGTGGTGAGTTGGCTTCGATGGAGGATGCCGGTCAGGCCTGGTAGGCCCAAACGTGTTGTGAGGGTCTGCTGGGAAAGTTTGGCAGAGCCCCCTGTCAGAAGTAGCTTCAACTCTCACCTCCGGCAGAACTTCGACCACGTCTCGAGGGAGGTGGGGGACATTGAGACCGAATGGGCCATGTTCCGTGCCTCTATTGTTGAGGTGGCTGACCGGAGCTTTGGCCGTAAGGTGGTCGGTGCCTGTCGTGGCGGCAATCCCCGAACCCGTTGGAGGACACCAGTGGTGAGGGATGCTGTCAAGCTGAAGAAGGAGTCTTACCGGTCCCTTTTGTCCTGTGGGACTCTGGAGGCAGCTAATAGGTACCAGCAGGCCAAGCGGAATGCGGCTTCGGTGGTTGCTGAGGCAAAAACTCGGGCATGGGAGGAGTTTGGGGAGGCCATGGAGAACGACTTTCGGACGGCTTCGAGGAGATTCTGGTCCACCGTCCGGCGTCTCAGGAGGGGGAAGCAGTACAGTGTCAACACTGTATATGGTGGGGATGGTGCACTGCTGACCTTGACTTGGGACGTTGTGGGTCGGTGGGGGGAGTACTTTCAAGACCTCCTCAATCCCACTAACATGCCTTCCAATGAGGAAGCAGAGCCTGGGGACTCGGTGGTGGGCTCCCCCATCTCTGGGACTGAGGTCACCGAGGTGGTCAAAAAACTCGTTGGTGGCAGGGCCCTGGGGGTGGATGAGATACGCCCGGAGTTCCTTAAGGCTCTGGATGTTGTAGGGCTGTCTTGGTTGACATGTCTCTGCAACATCGCATGGACATCAGGGACAGTGCCTCTGGATTGGCAGATCGGGGTGGTGGTCCCCCTCTTTAAGAAGGGGGACCGGAGGGTGTGTTCCAACTACAGAGGGATCACACTCCTCAGCCTCCCTGGAAAAGTCTATTCGGGGGTTCTGGAGAGGAGGGTCCGTTGGATAGTCGAACCTCGGATTCAGGAGGAACAGTGTGGTTTTCGACCTGGTCGCGGAACAGTGGACCAGCTCTACACCCTTAGCAGAGTCCTGGAGGGTGCATGGGAGTTCACCCAACAAGTCTACATGTGTTTTGTGGACTTGGAAAAGGCATTTGACTGTGTCCCTCGGGGAATCCAGTGGGGGGTGCTCCGGGAGTATGGGGTACCGGACCCCCTGATAAGGACTGTTTGGTCCCTGTACAACCGGTGTCAGAGCTTGGTCCGCATTGCCGGCAGTAAGCCGAACCCGTTTCCACTGAGAGTTGGACTCCGCCAGGGCTGCCCTTTGACACCGATTCTGTTCATAACTTTAATGGACAGAATTTCTAGGTGCAGCCAGGGTGTTGAGGGGGTCCGGTTTGGTGGACTCAGGATTGGGTCACTGCTTTTTGAAGATGATGTTGTCATGTTTGCTTCATCAAGCCGTGATCTTCAGCTCTCTATGGATCGATTCGCAGCTGAGTGTGAAGCGGCTGGGATGGGAATCAGCACCTCCAAATCCGAGACCATGGTCCTCAGCCGGAAAAGGGTGGAGTGCCCTCTCAGGGTTGGGAGCAAGATCCTGCCTCAAGTGAAGGAGTTCAAGTATCTCGGGGTCTTGTTCACGAGTGAGGGAAGAATGGCGCGTGAAATTGACAGGTGGATCGGTGCGGCATCCTCAGTGATGCAGGCTCTGCATCGGTCTGTCATCATGAAGAAGGAGCTGAGCCGTATGGCAAAGCTCTCAGTTTACCAGTCGATCTATGCTCCTACTCTCACCTATGGTCATGAGCTATGGATAGTGACCGAAAGAATGAGATCGCGAATACAAGCGGCTGAAATGAGTTTCCTCCGCAGGGTGTCTGGGCTCTCCCTTAAAGATAGGGTGAGAAGCTCAGTCATCCGGGAGGGGCTCAGAGTAGAGCCGTTGCTTCTCCGCATCGAGAGGAGTCAGATGAGGTGGCTCGGGCATCTGATCAGGATGCCTCCTGGACGCCTCCCTGGGAACGCCTCGGGATTCTCCCAGAAGAGCTAGAAGAAGTGGCCAGGGAGAGGGAAGTCTGGGCATCTCTGCTCAAGCTGCTGCTCCCGCGACCCGACCTCGGATAAGCGGAAGAGGATGGATTGATGGATGGATGGTTTGTTTGTTTGTGTGGGTGGGTGTACTGATTAATTAATGGTTAATGAGCGCTTTGTTTTTGTCCACAAGAAAAACACCAATACTAAATTAACATTTAAAGTGTACATATGGAAAAAAACAGATCCTTATACAATCAACTTGTTAATTTAACACTATAACCGTGAATTTAACAGTGGTGATTCACGTAACTGAATAATGAAAAGTATTTTATTTTTCACTCATGTTTAATGTCATTCTAAAAGTTGTTCTCTTTTTTAGTCAGTTTCTTTTCTATTGTAGAAACACTGTTTAATCCCTTGAACACCGCATGGTATGATGAACTTCCAGCTGCTGTACCCACTACATTTTTTTGAGTGAAGCACATGTGCTGCTTGTGTGCGCTCTCATCATAGAAAATACAGAGAAAAATATAACACAGTTTTTCATGCAGATAGATAAACTTGATGTTGACAGAAAAAAAGCACTTTTATATATTTCCCATATTAGTCCTGTAACAAAACCTTATTACAGCAAATCTTTTGAATAAAAATGATATTATGGAGGGCAATCTGTCTTTCTGTAAGTTATTTTAGAACATTTTTAGGAAGTAAAATATTCTGGGCACAATATATATAATACATTTGCACCATACCATTTTTATATATAGGATGTGTATCAGTATTTTTTGGTCACAGTTCATATGACTTATTCAGTTTCCTACCCATCTTTCTTTTATAAACATTAAGTTACAGTGAGTCAGTAGCTCAAAAGTGAAAGAACTCAACGATCTTTACAACAATCTGTGGTATTTTCTCCTTATTAGTGTGACAATACAGCTAGACTGTTAATATCTAAGTATGAACAATTATTCATTTATTATTTCAGTTTATGTGGAAGACATACCCTATGTGTCAGCTAAAGCATGTTCAATAAACAAGGAGCATTGTTTGTAACCTGCTGCATGTCTTTCATTTTATAATAATTTCATACATTCTACAATAACCCCATCTCTGCAATGCTATGTTAACATTATTTAGATGTGATACTTTTACTAAAGCAATTTACAAATACTCTATAAAAAAGTATATGTGTTTATTAAAGAATGATTAAGTTAATAATGCCTGTCAAAAGTTTAAAGTAAACCAAACAAAGCATTGTCTATAGTTAGTTCCATGGCTAAAATAAAGGATAAAAAAATTTGAAAAAACACATACTGCTGTTAGAAGACAGGGTCCTGGACTTGTCTATAACAGCAGTTATGTTGAGTACAATGTGTGGAAGTGGGTAGTCAAGGACTGACTCTCGAAACTAACAACCTGCACTTTTTCCTTTACAGCTGAATTAAAACAATATTACACCCAATTACTTTAGGCAATGCATATTAAGTGAACAGTAGATGTGCTGAAAACTGTGTGCAAAACTGCCTATTGGCACGGGAAACTAAAATGTGCACTGCCAAAAAGACTCTTTAAAAAGGTGATGCTTTAATAACAACATAAAAATCTGAAATACAGCAATTATTTCCTATTCTGTTTAAACAAACGGGAAAAAAATACCATGTTTGCATACTCAGCTGTTTTATGCTACAGCTGTTAAGCACCCATATTAGAGATCTTGAGCGCAACAGTGACCTGCTGCTATCCAAGAGTAGAGCACAGAGATTAGGAAAATCAGCTCCAAAAACCTGGTGAATTAACATGTTTAAGAGGCAGAATGCTGTCTGTTTTACAAATGATTGATTCAACAAGCTGACAACTGAGGCTTGTGAAGAGGGTCATATTCATTTTGCAGGGGATGTGCAAAAACAAAAAAAATATAAAAAATATAAAAAAAATAGCATGTCTAGAGCAGGGGTCATGAAGGGCTAGTTGTTTGATACAAACTTCCGGAATAACAAAGTCGCACGGTTCACCTTTAAAGATAATAACAACAATAATAATGAATATTCATATATCATGTCCCGTTTGTACTTACCGCTACCTTTGTAGCATTTTTGAACAAATCATGAACTCTGTCCCATTTTTGTACAAATTATCTGTTATGTAAGATTTTAAAAACATCAGTTCTTTCATATTTTTTAAATGAATCCTATCACATTTGTACGAATCACCAAATCTGTAGTATTTTAAACAAATCTCATCTGTTACACATTTTGAACAAATTATTTTTCACATTTTTGCACAATATTTAAGTTTAACATTGCCATTGTGTTTCAGTGAAAATATCTGTTATCTCTTTCTTTGTCTGTAAATGTCTGTTAGTGGGAAGCCTGGCATTGTGTACTGTAATCTGGGGTATACAGTAATTTGAAACTGCAGCTCTGAGTGAGTCTTGTAGATGTGCATCAATAAGGCGTGTTCTGTGTTTGTTTTTGATAAAGTTCATATCCGAAAAGGATGATTCACAGAGATAGATTGAACCAAAAAGGCAGGCAACTTTCATAGCTGCTGTGCATACACCTTTGTACTTTTCTGTGTCCATAAGACACCAAAGGCTTGGTGCACCCTGATGGGCTTTGAGGTGGAGGTCATTTTGCAACATTAGGATTTCTATCTCCACCTGTCCAGCATCCAAGTTGAATGTGGCACTGCTCTTCTGCCCAGGTTTGTAGGTTCCAAGTTTATAATGGAAGAGTCAAGTGTGGACCTCGTCACCACGAGGCAAAACATTTATTAAATCCAGAAACATAGTTGTTAATTTTTAAAAGGGAACCCGTTAACAACCAGTGTCGGTCACCAATAACATTGTTCTACAGGAATGACTGGTAATACTGGTTAAATATAATTTCATGTACAATTAGAACTGCCTACATAAAAGAATTACCATACAGCCAAATGTTTACTACTTACCTATCACTATGATGAGAACTATGTGGTCTCGGCTATCAGTGGTTTCATCAACTACAACATAAATGTTCTTGCCGCGAATCTTTTGAAGAACGGCATCCATATGTTGTTCAAAGACATGGGGCAAATGAGTTTGACGAACACTGCTCTTATTTTCTGGCAGTGCGCCTCCTTGTTTACAATGCTTAATAAAGAAAGGACGCATCTTCGTCATTTTTTCGAGCGCTATGTCTGACTTACATGACCACAAACTGGCGTCTTGTACTGTATCTGACGATTTTGTTATTTCCTCTATTGTTACCTGAAGGGGAACACTTTTTGATTTTAATTTCTCCTTGTTCTTTAGATGGGTTTTAGATTTGACGTGGTCATTCCAAGTATCTTTTCGTTTCTAGTCTATAGTATGCTAGCAAAACTTGTCCAGATTCGTAAAATTCGCCGGGTTACTGTTGTGCCCTCATTTTTGCAGTTAAGCTCATGTTTCTTAGTTTTTTTTCGAAGCAGTTAGGGTATCTGATCCTGCTCGCTTCGACATTTCTGTCTCCTGCAGCTAACTAATTTGCATGCATTTAACGAGAAAGCATACAGGAAACACGCGCACCAACAGATAGAGGCACGACTAAATTTCTACTAAGAATTGCGCTCGCTTGAAAAACAACAAACTGGAAAATAGAATCTGAACGATAGAGCTACAAATTATTCAATTGTTTAATTTATTGGGAAGTTTTGTAACACCCCACCTTCAGTCTCTAAATTCCATTTCCATTTTTAAATCTAAAATCTGTTATGTGTTAATTCCATGATTCCATCCGTACTTTCCGCATCGCGGAAATCATAGGGCCCTAAAAATGGTAAGTTTTCTTTTGCTCTTCTGCCATGTTTTTCTTTATTTTTAGGGGATAAAACCGAGTGTAGCTCCCCATCATAGCTGCGCTCATTTGCTTGTCTAAGCAAAGAGTGAGATGCAGGTTTGTGTTGCGCCCGTTACTGAACTTTGAAAAAGAACAGCAACACAACTAAATTATTTATTTTAATAAAAATTAATTTTTAGACAAAGCTCCAAGGTATCTAGTGCTATTGTTAGAACAAGCCCCGTGGGCGACCAGGTGCCCGCAGGCACTGTGTTGGCTACCTCTGGTCTAGAGTAATACAGTGTGGAAATAGTGTGAGGAGAAAACAATCAGCTGTTTGCTTACATTCTGTTATCCGTAGCATTCAAGCAACACTTTTTTTTTGTTACAATACATTCAAATTATTCAAAGAGTTGCATTCGACTTGAGAGCCCCAGTAGACATAGACAGTGTAGTGTCTAAACTGTGAAATGGCATGTCTATGACCTTAAGTGGCTGACTCAGCATTTGGTTTTGACACCAGACCGCTCATTGCTGAACCCACCACATGACAAACCAACTCAGGATCCTAGATTAGGACCTGAGTGCAGCCATGCAGTGGGTGACACATCAGCACCACACTAGTTCAGATGGAATTCTTCTTAAAGAAGGATAAACATAATTTTTAGTACAGTATTTCCGCAATCCACATTTCCTCTTTTCTCCTCTATCCACATGGAGAGTTGCTACAATAAATTTTTATATAGTTAAAGCTGTACGGAAAAGTGCAGATTCTATGCTTTGTGAATAAGTGTGTTATAAATATTTAATCTTTTTTTAAACTTGAATACTGACACATCTAGCATGTAATCTTTAATTTAGCAGGTTAGCACAGCAGACAGTCGATTGGGAGACTTTACCAGCCCCCTGAGAGCTTCTAAACTTGATACATCATTTTTGTCATTACAAAAAGGTCTGCATGTCACACTAGCACTCTATTCAATTGAGCAGGAGCGAATAAAGAAATCCTGTTTGCAAAGCTAATTGCTGAAAAACTAAAATTAAATACAAACGAAAAAATAAAATGAAAAAATTAACAAAAAAACAAAACACTGCCAGCCAGCAATGGAGAAGAGGTAAAAGAAAATTCCAGACTATATAAATTTCAAATGCCCTCAGCCAGAGCCCCCTGGCAAAACTTTCCTAGGTGGTCCCTGGTTTCTTCCCATAGTCAGAAAAATGTTAGATAAACTGAGCAGCTAAATAATATAGATACAGTATTTGAAAGGGTGTGTGCAGGGTAATGATGGTACATGTATAAGATGCGAGCATTGCCCCACTTCTTGTGGTGTCTGGGCACAACCAAAAGAAAAGCAGAAGATTAAAAAATAATGTGAGGATGATGTCGTCAAAATGTAAAGTCCCAAAAACCTGTGAGTACAAAGAAGAAAATTGAAAACCTGGAACATTTATTACCATATGAGGCCAGACCACACCTTCCATCACTGACTACAGAACATGAATATGAATATTTAGCTTTTATTAGAATAAGATTAAACATCTTTAATGTGTTTAAATGAGAGGGTCTTAGAAACTGTTAAAGTGGAAACACATAACAAATAAACCTCACTTCCCCATGAATTTGGCAAAAATCACGAAAATGTTTGTTAATTTTGCCGAAAACAGCAAAATACAGTGAAGTCAATGGGAAAGGTGGAACAGGACTAGTTTTGAGTGGATTATAATGATGCAAAGGTCTGTCAACTATGCTGGACTAATAATTGTGGCCAAAAATGTAACCTAAGCTTTGAAGCAGCAGTGCTAACCACTGTGCCATTGTACATCAAATCAACAAAACATGATGGAACTATTACTACTGATCAAATACAACCAATGGCCAGAACTTAGCAATAAATAAATAAAACATTGATCATTGCACTAACAGAGATCCAGTCTTGTAGCACACACTGGTTGTGCCATGACGTGGCAGTGTGGAACTAGCTCGGTCCATTGTTTGAAGTTGTGGCTCCTGGTCCAGCTGAAATGTCTTTTTTTGTTTCCCATGTCAGTGAACATGACTTGCACTTCTTTCTTCTATCAAGGAGAAAAAGCCTTGTAAATATTAATAAATCTTTCATCATTATTATTTCTTCACAGGGTCTCATTCTGATTGATGTGGGGGAGGGGCAGTGCTAATTTAAGGCTTTTTTTAGATTGTTTGAGATTGCACAGGTATCAGTGTTATATATCCCATGGCAGTACTCATTATGTACTCTATTGAAAATATTGAAACTTTTTTTTTTTTAAATGAATGCAGGATAGGAATCGAATTAGAGTACTAAATAGGTTGTGACATCATGCATGTAGGAAGCAGATTGGCAATGATCTTACAGTAGGTATGCATCAAAGTTCTATGCAAGGCTGCTACAACTCTGTGATGTCACGCAGGCAGGGCAAAGCATCTTGGGTGCTGGGAAAAAAATGTTCACCTAAGCCTAACCCGCATGCTAATTTCCAGGAAACATTTGGTGAACAAGGGTTATTGGCAAACACAGCATACCTGCTCTAAAGAACGCTTTGGCGAAGTTCGCCAATCAACACTAGGGGAAATTAAAGTGTAATGTGTGGATTCTATAATTATGATGAAAATGTAAACAATCGAATGCATTACTTTTATTTACTTCAACTAAAAGAGCTACTCTAATTCACATATTCCTTGTTTGCTGCACTTAGTAAACACTGAGTATTCATGTGTAAAACAAATGGCTTCAGCAGATGTAGTTTTCATCCTTAAATGTATTTTAGAAATTTGTCTAAAGGATTAATTCCTAAGAGTGGAATAAACCCAGTCTCCACTGCACTACAGTTTTCATAACCAAATAAATTCTTGTAACTTGAATTCTCTGCAAGCTGGACATTATAGATAACTTTAAAAAACAAAGTAGCTTATTGCAGGTAATGAAATGTGTTTTCTGACATTGTGAATAAATTACATTAATAATAAAATTTTCAAATCTACTTGTTGGTTTCTGTGCATTTACTTAAATTGTTCTGGAAAACTGAAAAGAAGCATTACATTAAGACAAGATATTCACAGGTGGACCCAATGTGAGAGCAACCATTATATACTTTTCAATTTTTATGTAAATTGTTTTACATATTTGGTTGAAGTAAAAGAACTTTAATTACCACATGCGGTAAGTTCGAGGATACACTTCATTTCGAGCCATTACTCCACCTGGCAAAACAAATGGTTGAGACTCTTGATGGTGAGCTGCTGCCTCTTCATGCAACGGTTGTTCCATCTCATTTTCTACATGGTCATCCTCCTCCACATCCTGACTCCCATTCATTAAAGGGATATTGGCAGATGCTAATGGTGCACGGCTATTTTCATTGCCAATATCAGCATCCTCTCTCTGGGCTAATTGTTGTTCTCTCTGCACTTGCTCATGTACTTCCATGACCAGTCGAGATAATTCATCTATACTGCGCTGCTTGTCTATGTCTGGAAGTTGGATGGTTCGGGAAAGATCAATGTCCAGTGTCAGCTGACCTGCTGGAACGTTGGGATCACCCTAAGAAGCAAAAAAATAAATTTACAGTTTTGTTTGATCTCTTATTAAATGTATAGGACTTTTTTAGTCAGCATAAAATAAATACTTTTTCTAAAAAGGTAAAAGTTTCTCATCAATGAATAAATATCTTCCATCAAAGATTAACCTCAAATCATTTGTATTTCATGACAGGAGATAGAGAACAAGACCACATGTCCAACACGTCGCCATTTTCTCATATGGTATAGTTCTAAATCTTGTTTGTATAGGAGAAGAACTAAACCACAGAAACAAACACTGGAACATGACATACCTTTGTCAAACACACTTAATCCAATTCAGGTCATGGGGGCCATATCCAATCTTGGCAGCACTGAGTGTAAGATAGGAAACAGGCTTAGACAGTGCACTAGTCCACAGTAGGCCCATTAACGCAGAGACTCTTATTCAAAAAGGGCAATTTGAAGCCATTAATTAACCCAAATAGAATGTTTTTGAGGATGTAGGAGGAACACTGGAGTATCCCAAGGATACCTACATAAGCATAGCAAGGACATGCAAACTGTATACAATCAATGACAGGACATGGGACTCAAATCCAGGATACAGGATCTGTGAGGCAGCAGCACTACCCACTGTAGGTGACCTTAAATACCAGGACAATAGACTATCATGTGTGTCTTTTTTTAGAACACATTTAGGTAGAGTGAATAGGAAGGACACAATTTAAGCTTTACCCTTCTATTTGGTATCTTCCTTTGGAGTCAAGAGGCCTGTACTAACATCAGGAAAGACAACTGACTATTACAGAAAAGCAAACAATGTGGCTATAATAAGAAAAGATAATTTAAATAAGGACAACACAGAACTAGGGCTCAAGAAAAGGAATGATATGGAATTTCATGGAAAAAAATAAAACCATTGGTATACAAAGAAATCAGCAATCATCAGGTAGCAAAACAGAAAAGGCTACTATTGATGGCAGGAAAAGGAAATTCAAGTAGCCTACTTGTCATTGAAACGACCAACAATTTCCAAAAGGCAGAGGTGAAGGTATCAGTCTACTTGGAAATATGTAAACAAACTATGGATGGAGAGGGGAGAGTTTACCACTGTATTCCATTGCACTCTCTCTCGTATGCCATATTTTTGAGCTGAAGACTTCCAACCGTATTCCCCTTAAAAAGTCTTTTTTTTAAACTCCCTATTCAGTATAACTTTAAATTATGACCAAATTAAACAAGCAGCACAAACATTTCTTATTAAAAGCAATTAAACCTTTAATTTTAAACAATTTTACAACCTCTGATGTAAAATCCCCTGGTGCTTTGCACTATTAGCAAGGCATTTTCTTATGGACGGTTATAAGGTGATGCTGCAGTGTATATTTCAGAATAATCAATAGCCAGAAAAGTTAAAAAATATTTAAGCAAGGGGAGTAAAAAAAGAAGAGAGAGTAAAAAAAGAAGAGAGGGGCGGAGCTATCAACTGATCACCACCTGGTGGTGAGTTGGCTTCGATGGTGGGGGAGGATGCCGGTCAGGCCTGGTAGGCCCAAGCGTGTTGTGAGGGTCTGCTGGGAACATCTGGCAGAGCCCCCTGTCAGAAGTAGCTTCAACTCCCACCTCCGGCAGAACTTTGACCATGTCCCGAGGGAGGTGGGGGACATTGAGTCCGAATGGGCCATGTTCCGTGCCTCTATTGTTGAGGCGGCTGACCAGAGCTGTGGCCGTAAGGTGGTCAGTGCCTGTCGTGGCGGCAATCCCCGAACCCGTTGGTGGACACTGCCGGTTAGGGATGCCGTCAAGCTGAAGAAGGAGTCCTACCGGCCCCTTTTGTCCTGTGGGACTCTGGAGGCAGCTAATAGGTACCGGCAGGCCAAGCGGAATGCAGCTTCGGTGGTTGCTGAGGCAAAAACTCGGGCATGGGAGGAGTTTGGGGAGGCCATGGAGAACGACTTTCGGACGGCTTCGAGGAGATTCTGGTCCACCGTCCGGCGTCTCAGGAGAGGGAAGCAGTGCAGTGTCAACACTGTATATGGTGGGGATGGTGCGCTGCTGACCTCGACTCGGGACGTTGTGGGTCGGTGGGGGGAGTACTTCGAAGACCTCCTCAATCCCAATAACATGCCTTCCAATGAGGAAGCAGAGCCTGGAGACTCGGAGGTGGGCTCCCCCATCTCTGGGACTGAGGTCACCGAGGTGGTCAAAAAACTCCTTGGTGGCAGGGCTCCAGGGGTGGATGAGATACGCCCGGAGTTCCTAAAGGCTCTGGATGTTGTAGGGCTGTCTTGGTTGACACATCTCTACAACATCGCATGGACATCAGGGACAGTGCCTCTGAATTGGCAGACCGGTGTGGTGGTCCCCCTCTTTAAGAAGGGGGACCGGAGGGTGTGTTCCAACTACAGAGGGATCACACTCCTCAGCCTTCCTGGAAAAGTCTATTCGGGGGTTCTGGAGAGGAGGGTCCGTCGGATAGTCGAACCTCGGATTCAGGAGTAACAGTGTGGTTTTCGTCCTGGTCGCGGAACAGTGGACCAGCTCTACACCCTTAGCAGGATCCTGGAGGGTGCATGGGAGTTCGCCCAACCAGTCTACATGTGTTTTGTGGACTTGGAAAAGGCGTTCGACCGTGTCCCTCGGGGAATCCTGTGGGGGGTGCTCCGGGAGTATGGAGTACCGGACCCCCTGATAAGGGCGGTTCGGTCCCTGTACAACTGGTGTCAGAGCTTGGTCCGCATTGCCGGCAGTAAGTCGAACCCATTTCCAGTGAGAGTTGGACTCCGCCAGGGCTGCCCATTGTCACCGATTCTGTTCATAACTTTTATGGACAGAATTTCTAGGCGCAGCCAGGGTGTTGAGGGGGTCCGGTTTGGTGGACTCAGGATTGGGTCACTGCTTTTTGCAGATGATGTTGTCCTGTTTGCTTCATCAGGCCGTGATCTTCAGCTCTCTCTGGATCGGTTCGCAGCTGAGTGTGAAGCGGCTGGGATGAGAATCAGCACCTCCAAATCCGAGACCATGGTCCTCAGCCAGAAAAGGGTGGAGTGCCCTCTCAGGGTTGGCAGCGAGATCCTGCCTCAAGTGGAGGAGTTCAAGTATCTTGGGGTCTTGTTCACGAGTGAGGGAAGAATGGAGCGTGAGATCGACAGGCGGATCGGTGCGGCGTCCGCAGTGATGCGGGCTCTGCATCGGTCTGTCGTGGTGAAAAAGGAGCTGAGCCATAAGGCAAAGCTCTCAATTTACCGGTTGATCTATGTTCCTACCCTCACCTATGGTCATGAGCTATGGGTAGTGACCGAAAGAACGAGATCGCGAATACAAGTGGCTGAAATGAGTTTCCTCCGCAGGGTGTCTGGGCTCTCCCTTAAAGATAGGGTGAGGAGCTCAGTCATCCAGGAGGGGCTCAGAGTAGAGCCACTGCTCCTCCGCATCGAGAGGAGTCAGATGAGGTGGCTTGGGCATCTGATCAGGATGCCTCCTGGACGCCTCCCTGGTGAGGTGTTCCGGGCACGTCCAACCGGGAGGAGGCCCCGGGGAAGACCTAGGACACACTGGAGGGACTATGTCTCCCGGCTGGCCTGGGAACACCTCGGGATTCTCCCAGAAGAGCTAGAAGAACTGGCCGGGGAGAGGGAAGTCTGGGCATCTCTGCTCAAGCTGCTGCCCCCGCGACCCGACCTCGGATAAGCGGAAGAGGATGGATGGATGGATGGGAGTAAAAAAAAGTCATAATCCCAGGCCACCTTAAAGTCCTTTGCACATCCTCAACAGTGTCTCTGTTTTGCAAATGTGTCAACAAGCACATGCAGCCTGCTATCCAGCCACCCAATATCCCAACCAACCAACCCCTCCCACTTAACCACCAATGCAGCTCAAGTCGGACAAAAAGTTCTCCCAGCTCAAGTCTGTTTATCTGGGTGTGAGGTAGGTCTGGAATTGTATAGGGTAAACAATATATCGTTATTTGGAACACATGCATTTCATGTGTGTTCTTTGCCTACAACGATCTGGGTAAATATAGGATGACAGGAAATGTGTGGCAAGAAATGTTGAACACATAGCTAGAACAGAAATTTTTTTCGTGTTATAGTACTAATGACAAAATTTTGACATGAAGTGTATAATGTATGAAGACTAAAGTCCAAATATCAAATGAACACTTTCACAAAACGTAAAAGTATAGCAAAACAAATGCGCTTTTATTCAAGAATATAACCGAAGAAAATCAGATTAGGGTATGATGCTAACAAGACTGCTTGGCTGGTGCAGAGGTAAGAACTGTTGTCTCATAATCAAGAGATTGCGGGTTTGATTCTGGGTCCTTCCCGCATTTACCGTTTTGAGTAGTGAGCTGCTCTTATTGTTACTATTATAGAATAAAAACATACATTTGATTCAAGTCTGTAATAGCCGGTGTAAATTTATGGTACTTGTAAAGGTTAGCGTTATTTTTTATTTTTAAATTATTCAGTTTTGTTCTCTCAATCACGTTCACGCTCCCCCTAATCTGACACTGTTAGTTTTCAAATAATGATGTGGTATAACAGAGGTGAACTCAGGTGAGGATGAGGGTTCTACATTGGAGAAAGAACAGAAGCCCTCCCCGCAAGAAATGTCCAGTCACACATAAGAACAGCGCAGCTGCACCATGCATAAAGGCGAAAGATGGCACCGTTTGGATGCAGCAAAACGTTGGGCATCATCCTGCCAGTGAATCTGCCACACACGTCTTTCAACGAAACCACAGGGGCTGCAGACCTTGCCAAGGTATCATGCAAAGTTCTGTTTGCAATTATGTTTTTTGATGGTCTTTATTCAAAAAAAAAAAAAAAAAAGAATATATGTTACTTACATAAAAGCCACATCAAATGTTGTTTACCTATATTTATTTTCTTATCTTATGTACATGTACTTTGTCAGCATGCCTATGTCGATCAAACACAGGAAGCCCTTCAGTCTACTTGTGCCTTTATGCTTTAGGAATATAAGTAAAATTGCAGGGGTCCCAAAATTAATCAAAATATATTAGTAAGAATTTCACATTTGGTTTTTGAATAAATACTCCTGCTGTTAGTCTTTAACCCTTATAGGTTTTAACTCTAAAACAAAGTCATCCACCACGAGCCAACCTCACGTATTCATCCAATGAATGGCAGCTGTTGACACAGCATTTGTAGTGACAGAGCAAGCCGAATACAGGCGTGTAAAGCATGTGATGAAGAAAGTGATTAACTGTGTGATATCAGTGACAGTTCTTCAGGAGCTGATAGTGACAGCATGATAAATTCTGGTCTAAGTGTTAGTGAAGCATACCAAGGTAATGATTTTGCTTTGAATGTACTTGGTAACTTTCAAAGCTGCCGTTCGCTGGATCTCAAAAGAGAAGTATTAGATACAGATAATCCTTTACATAATTTCACTTTGTTCATAAATTACGGCATGTTAGCTATAATTCTGCCTGAGCCCAGGATACAGTATGTACACAAAAATTATTACAGCAGTACACACTAAGCTAAATTCCAGGCTGCATGAGTCTGATGTCCATTACAAAGAGCTGCCGCATTTGTTTGCTCTTCTCGTATATCAAGATGTACTTCAAACTCCTGAAATCAGAATGTGCTGGTCAACAACACCTTTATAGTATGGATAGAAAAATCACAAGTGTGTAATGTTTCAGTTTATTTCTCCGGTGTCTGCGTTTTGTTGACAATAACTCACCTTCAGCTTCGCACAGGAGAAATCCTTTTTGAAAATAAAACGGCACTGATTGAGAGACTGACAAGGTCAAAATATGAGATCAACATATTGTTGCTGACCACTCAGTTTTGCTTTAAAATGTCATTTAACAGTGAAGAGATACAAACCTTGTAAAATTCCTGAGTTGGCAATATCTCTACTGAACAACAGGTAGTATAGGTGAAGACAGTCTGCCAACTGGTGAAAAACTAAACCTACTAATATGTTTTTGTATTTATTCTGTATTTATTAATTTAACTTGTTTAGCTTTACATTGACAGCTCAAAATAACTGATATTGTGAGAATAATCCGGTAGCAGATTTAAATTTTAAAATATTTATCTTCCTCTTTTCAATCTTTCTCTCTCTCAAAAATTAAAGTGAGTTGAAATATCATACTCTTTTTGTTCTTAACATCAGCCATGTCATACATATTGCATATACAGTATATAGTATTGCTTCAATAGGCTGACACTCTGTCCAGGGATTTTTCCTGCCTTGCTTCCAAAGCTGTTGGGATAGGCTCCAGTTCTCCTCCAGTCCTGCTCTGGATAAGCAAGTTTAGAATATATATATATATATATATATATATATATATATATATATATATATATATATATATATATATATATTGTCACACACATGCGCATGGGAGGCAGCTAAAGGGCTTGAGTAAGGGCAGTTCCGAGTCATACCGGAATGTGGCAGAGTGCACCGACTCTTTTTCTCCCTTTCTTGTAGATCATTCATGGGAGATTCCACCTGGTCCTCTTGACATCACTTCCGGGACTGAGCCTATGGAAGGAGTCCTCGCCGGCTCCAGCCCCTGTGATGTCACGTCCGGGCTCGAACCTATGGCTGAAGACCTTCATGAGCCCGGCCCCTTTGATCTCACTTCCTGTCTTCCCCTTTAAAAGCCTCCACCTTTTTCCTATTCCCTCAGTTCCGTTTTGGACTTGGTTTTGTGCACATCAGTGCTGTATCTACTTTACGACTTTGCAGCCAGGAAACAAATTATACGGGTGGCTGCCCCAAACCTTTCGATGACACCGAGTCGAGTTTGTGACATTGGCGTAGTTGGCAGGATGGAGAATCCTGGAAGAGAAGGGGACAGGACCTGCAAAGCACCCAGGTGGGAGCATACCGGGGCCGAGTTTCCAGGCGGGAAGGGTGTTCTGTGGTTCGGCGAGACCCGGTACAGGCTCTGCTCCTGGCACGCTTAACTAGGCAACCTAGACAGGCCAGGGAGTGTGCGGGAGGGGCTCACAGAGTTGGGTTGCTCCGGAGGGGGGGAGGCAAAAGGGGCTTATTATGCTCTCTCAGAGGAGAGTGCCTGCCACCCTGTGAGACCGGAACCCTGATTGCCACCTAGGGGTGCCCCAGGCTGGCAGGTGAGTAAAGTAAGAAACTGGAGGTTGGACCCAGAGCGGCCAATCCTCAAACAAGTCTGGTCCTTCTGGGCAATGGTTACGGCTGCATGAAAACAAGCCCTATCAAGTAATAGAGCAGGTAGTCTACTATCTGCTCCTGAAAGCGCTTCCCCGTGGCTTCACCCAGCTGGTCTGGGGTAAGCAGTTTAAGAACCTGGCAATGCTCATAGAGCTTCTGAAGACACAAAGGATGGCCTCACAATCTGAGGGAGCAGAACCGTCCCTTTGTCAAACTCAGCCGGAGTACGTCCCAAGACCTAGCACAGATCCCAGGCCCTAGTCTCAAGCTGCCTCCAAGCCATATAACCAGCCGGCAGAGAGAGACGAAGTGGCCTCCCTGAGTGACGTGGCAACTCCCGGAGACGCCGAGACGTAATGGGAGGAAACCACGCCCCTTGAGGTTGGCCGAGACTCTCTCTCCCTTTTGTGGTTTCAATTTAGAGAGACGCCGGCTTCTTTTAAAAGGCAGCAGTGGAATAATGATTCCCAAAAGTTTGCCAAAAATGCTGTGGTCCTAGTCAACGGCCAGCGCGCTAACCAGTCGATGCCACAGGGTCCTCACTTTGTGTTAGAAAATGATCTTCTGTATCGCGTAGCTGACCATGATGGGCAGGAGAGAAGGCTACTGTTAATCCCGTGGACCTTCCGGCGGCAGGTCTGTGAGTTAGCACACGCCCACCTCCTAGGTGGCCATTTGGGCACCGAGAAAACCCTAGAGGTTCGTCACTTTTGCACTTCCTGCCCAGAGTGTCAATTGCGACAAATTTCAAGGAAGGACCATGCTCCTCTCATTCCTATTCCCCGATTGATGTTCCTTTCCACAGAATTGTGGTCGATTTAGTCGGACCTCTACAGCCCTCAGCTTGAGGACACAAGTACATTTTAGTCCTCGTGGATTATGCTACCAAATACCCCAAAGCTATTCTGTTGGGCTCAGCTACTTCTAAAGCCATCGCACGGGAATTGCTAGGGGTCTTTGCGCGTGTCGGCATTCCTAAGGAATTCCCGATGGACCAAGGGACGCCCTTTACCTCGGAGACATTCAGGGAGACTGCCAAGTTACTTAAAATAAAGCATCTAAAGACCGCGGTATATCATCCTCAAACCGACGGTTTGGTAGAGAAGTTCAATCAGACTCTCAAACAAATGCTTCGTAAGGTGGTCAACGAGGATGGAAGGAACTGGGATCAGCTCCTCCACCTTGTCCTTTTTGCCTACCGGGAAGTCCCACAAACCTCCACGGGATTCTCCCATTTTGAATTATTGTATGGGCGACTATCCCGGGGCATTTTAGATATCCTAAAAGAAGGACGGGAAGAAGAGGCTCTTCCCTCTACAAACATATTGGAATATATCATGCAATTACGCAATAGATTTGGAAAGATTCGGCCCCTCCTTAAAAGTCACAAGGAAGAGGCACAAGTAGCACAGGTCCGATATTACGACCGTGGCACGGCTCTCCAGGAGTTCCACCCGGGAGATCGGGTCATGGTCCTAGTATCTAGCTCCCACTCTAAGTTGCTCGCCCACTGGCAAGGTCCCTATGAAGTTAAGGAGAGGAAAGGACTCGTCGACTATTTGGTGAGTCAACCCAATCATCTGCCGAGGGAGAGGGTTTATCATGTAAATCTGCTGAAACCGTGGAAGGACAGGGATCCCGATCCCTCCTCCAATCAGCCCCGCTCACTCTTTGCTCACATGGCTAGCCTTAACTTTGGTGCAGATTTAAGTCCCAGACAATGACGGGAGCTGGAAACAGTTATCCTCTGTCCTGGAGGTAGTGAGTGAAAAACCAGGAAAGTACCTCTCTGGTTGAGCACGACATTGTGACAGAGCCCGGGGTTATAGTCCGAGAACATCCGTATCGTCTTCCCGAGGCAAAAAGAGCTGAAGTGGAGCTTGAGATCAAGCACATGCTGGAACTAGGTGTAATCGAGGAAAGTCATAGTCCCTGGTCCAGTCCCATTGTATTGCTCGCTAAGCCTGACAGGAGTTGGAGGTTTTGCAATGACTTCCTTCGACTTAATCAAGTCTCCCAGTTTGATGCTTATCCAATGCCACGAGTGGATGACCTCCTCGAGAGGCTTGGACAGGCTCAATATTTGACCACACTGGACATGACAAAGGGGTACTGGCAGGTTCCTTTAACAGGCTCCGCGAAGGTTAAGACCACGCTTAGCACCCCTAGAGGACACTGGCAGTATCGTGTCCTTCCATTTGGGTTACACAGCTATTGGGGCTCCAGCTACCTTCCAGCGTCTGGTGGACAAAGTGCTCAGGCCTCATAACTCATACAGTGCTGCCTACCTGGATGACATGGTCATCTATTCCAGCACATGGATGGAACACCTACAGCAGGTAAAAGCGGTATTGCAGACACTTTGTGAGGCCGGGTTTCGGATTAATCCCAAGAAATGTTTCTTTGGATTAAGCGAAGCCAAGTATTTAGGCTACCTGGTGGGTTGGGGCACCGTGAAGCCACAGTGCTCTAAAGTAGATGCCATTTTGAAATGGCCCTGTCCATGAACCAAGCGGCAGGTCCAAGCCTTTCTTGTTGTGTCCCGGTTCTCAGAGAGAGCGATGCCCTTGACTGATTTGACAAAGAAGAGGGCCCCAAACATTGTGGCATGGACTGAAAAGACAGGTGCTGCATTTAGTGACTTGAAGCAGGCCCTTATGTCCGCACCTATTTTGAAAGCACCTAACTTTTCTTTACCTTTCACCCTCCAGATGGATGCTTCGGACACAGGCCTGGGAGCTGTACTGAGCCAAAGTGTCAATGGTGTGGAACACCCATCATGTTCCTGAGCCGGAAACTGTTGGACCGGGAGACCAGGGGCCTCATGCACAACGGCGTGCGTAGAATTCGTACTATAACATGACGTAAGCACAAAAGCTGAAATGTGCTGACGCACAGAAAAATCCAGATGCATAAATCTGTGCGTTCGCCAACTTCCACGTTCTTCCTCTCCATAAATCCCGGTCAGCATGAAAAGTAACGCACGTGCACGCGCCTGGTGTCCCACCCCAACTCCTCCCAGAATTATACCTCTTTGAAAACGCAAATCAATATAAATAGCCCTTAAGCTCAGCGTTCTGTGAAAAGGCAATGGCAAAAGTACGAGGAAAAATAGAAGAATTTCAGCGAATACCAAATGGAGGCAAAGAAAAACGTACTATTTGTTGGTTTAAACAGTTATATAAGCAACAAAAGGAAGCTGATCGAGTGACATAGCGTGTCGGAGAAACTCGAAAGCTCAAGTTCACAAAGTCGCACAGTGCCTGAAATAAAAAAAGAAGTTGTCACTTATCAAAGTCAGCGTGAAAAGGCGACTTGTAGCCCACCGTCTGAGTGTCATATGAAAGCTTATTTGGTTACAGTGAAAAAAAAAAAAAAGGCACAGAGTGCGAAAAAAGCACGAAATGTCAACTTTAATCTCAACATTTCCACTTTAATCACAGTTTATTTTGTCATTAAAGTAGAACATCATAAACTTCATCTTAAAATCATTTAATTTACTAGTTTTTCAAAGTAAAGTAGCATGTTAAATGCTTTGTTGTGTATTTGATCTTACAGCATATGTGCTCTGTGTGCCTGAATTACTAGGTGCTCTTCCTCCGACAGGACACAGAATCCATTACATTCGTAATATTACAGCTCTCTGAATAATTAAAATACTGAGAAGTATACGTGATATAATGTTCATGATGATATTAGTTAAAGCATGTTATTAAAAATGGGAACATTGTGGCGCAGTGATTGTTCATGTCTTACGCAAGATGCTTGCTGCGCCATGCGTGACCTTCGATGAAATACTTTACTACAGAAGTACTGTCTTTTTCAAATGTACTAATCCCCAATTCCTGTCCTTACTTTTCTTTCTCCAAATACCCAATCGCCACACAATCAGCTCTGTAAGACGTTAAGCCATCTGAAAGCTTAGAATGCCGATTCTTCAAAACTTAAGGAACATCAAAATATCTTCGTAACGTTTTATTATTCTATCCATCTATCCTTCCAGTGTCGCGCCAGCCACAGCATGAATACAGCGTGAGGCAGGAACAGTCCGTGAATGAAGCACCAGCTCCTCACTAAGCGCTGCGGCACCATGTAGTTAAAGTTAATGTTTTATCTGCATAATATAATAAACATATTTTGCTGCATTTCATCTTAAAAATGATATCGGCATCATATGTAAATACGCACTTTATAAAGTGGCTCAGGTTGTGCAATATTATAACTGTATCATAAGTACAATTACCTCACAGTAACTTGCAAGTACAAACAGTTCTACAAGGAGCACTTGATGGACTGATTGAGTGTGTGTATAGTTCTTGGGATGAAACTGTTTGTGAACCGCGAGGTCCGAACAGGAAAGGCTCTGAAGCGTTGGTCAGATGAGAGCAGTTCAAATAGCGAATGGCTGAGGCAGCGAGTGTTTGATGCTGTATACTGATAATTCTCTTTCCAATCGCTGTAGATCTGTGATTCACACTCAGATACAGTGATATAAATACTCCGAGTGGTGCAGTGAGAGTAACATGGAAAAAGATGATGCGCTGTGGCAACCCCCAACGGGAGCAGCTGACAGAAGAAGAAGAAGGTGCAGTGAGAGTAACAACGCTAAAGCAGTTATGGTATTTGGAATAGTTTGACCATTCTGTGGACCATTATATTGTTACAGGTTAATTACAATCAGATGCATTAAATTTATAAACAATATGCGGTTAATTTCAGTGTATTTATAAAGCCGCGTCAGGGATGTGGATCTAAAAAAGAAAGGGTACTCACACAGGAACAGTAGCGCTGATTTGACGCTGGGTGCCGCCAGTCTGCAAAACCAAGCAGAGAACTTGCGTAGGACAGGGTATGAGCTACCATGGAAATGTGTGTGGCTTTACGCCAAGTTTAGGTTTTATACATCACGATTTGAACGTGGAAACGTTCTTACACAACATTTCTGTGCGTACGCACTGTTTATACATGAGGCCCCAGGTATGTGGCGGTGGAGAGAGAGGCTTTGGCGATTAAATGGGCGATTACTCAGCTGAGGTACTACCTGTTGAGCCGGGAATTCACCCTTGTCATGGACCATGCACCTTTACAGTGGATGGCCCTGCACAAGGAGTTGAATCCGCGGGTCATCCGGTGGTTTCTTGACCTCCAACTGTACAAGTTTTCGCTTGTTCATCGTCAGGGTACTCTTCACGCCAACGCCGATGCTCTTTCTCCGGTTCACGACCTCTCGGTCAGGATAGCCCAACTCGACGGGACTGGGCTTGGGGGGGTTGCCTTGTCATACACATGCGCATGGGAGGCAGCTAAAAGGCTTGAGTAAGGGCAGTTCCGAGTCATACCGGGATGTGGCAGAGTGCACTGACTCTTTTTCTCCCTTTCCTGTAGGCCATTCACGGGAGATTCCACCTGGTCCTCTTGATGTCACTTCCAGGACCGAGCCTGTGGAAGGAGTCCTAGCCGGCTCCAGCCCCTGTGATGTCACGTCCGCGCTTGAACCTATGGCTGAAGACCTTCATGAGTCCGGCCCCTTTGATCTCACTTCCTGTCTTCCCCTTTGAAAACCTCCACCTTTTGCCTATTCCCTCAGTTCTGTTTTGAACTCGGTTTTGTGCACATCAGTGCTGTATCTACTTTACGACTTTGCAGCCAGGAAACCAATTATACAGGTGGCTGCCCCAAACCTTTCTATAACTCTGAGTCGAGTTTGTGACAATATATATATATTTATATATATATAGCACATCCGGATGGGCTATAAAAGGGGCCGCCTCCCTTCATTCAGGACTAGAGTCGGGTGGAAGAGGACAAGGTCTCTGGAGGAGGCAAGGAGGCGGCCTTTAGAGAGGAAAGGCATTGGGAAAGGGCCTGGACTTGTGGGGTGACTGGTGCTGCGGCACTGGGTTGTGCTTAAGTCACTTGAACTGTAAATAGTGTAAATAAACGTGTGCTGGGTGACATGAACGTGTCCGTCTGTCTGTGTCCGGGCCAGGTTCCACAGTGGCATAGTCGGCAGGATGCTCCGCCTGGTTCAAGGCGGGGACCCGTTTTAACAAATACATCTGTGGATAGCCCGGCACAGCAGGGGAGTCCACACACGTACCGCGGGAGCGGCATACGCTCAACCCCGCGGGAGCGACTCACCCCAAGGAGCGCCACCGGTTCGCAGAAGGGCCGTTTTCCCCTAGTGCGGAATGAAGACAGTGGGCGTAGCTGGAGTGCAGCGGGCTCCTGCGAGCGTGCTGCCGCAGAAGGCGCCTGGGACGGCATGTCGCCTAGCGGGAGGTAAGTTCCCTGCTTGCTGGCAACCAGCCCTGCGGGGCCACGTGTGTTTTATGTTTAGCAGGCAGGGGCTGCCCGGATCTGCATCGGTGGCAGGCGCATGTCGATCCGCAGCGCTTTGTTGATGCGGCGGCAGCAGGGAGAGCTGCCGAGAAGGAGACGCTTAAGCTCAAAAAGCCAGCACGCTGCCGCACCAGGAAGAAAGGAGCCAAAATGGCTGTGGACCGGAAGTCCCTCCCTGTGACAGGCACGGGATTGGATGGTGTGTCTTGTGTGCCCGCCAATGAGTGAATAGGGGCGGGACCAAGGAATGTCAGTCTCGTGCCAGGGAAGAACCCGATTGGGCCGGAAGAAAGGGCCCAAAGGAAGCAGCCAGCATGTGTAGCTGATGGACAGGTAAGCCCACCGCCGGCTGACTTCCTGTCTTTGCCTGGGGCCCTACGCGAGCTGGAGGAGTGCCTTCAGCCCGCAGGGCCTTTATCACAGGTGCTGAGTGCTCTCTGTGCAGAGCTGCAGAAGCTGGAGGGGAAGGTGATCGCGTCACTACCAACGCTACTTTCTTCGGCAGAACGGCGCGACACTTGATCCTTTGGCTGGAGCAGTACTGCGGGGACAGTGAGTAAAGCCGACCCCGTAAAGCATAAGGGAGATCCCACCGAAAGAGCCCGCGATATACGTGAACGGAACCAAATAGGGGGTCTCCAACAGTGGGGGCGGCGCTGAGGGCCGTGCGTGTGGCGAGGGGAGAAATATCGAGAGGGCAGGCAGGACAGGGGCTGATGATTGCCCCGGGTCCTAGCGCCCTACAACCCGAGCCTGCGGCGGTCTCACACCGCACGGTAGGGACGCAAACGGGACAGGATCTGCACGTTTCCCATCCCATCGCCCTATTATGACTGAGGCGCTGCCGCGAGTCGCAGCTATTCCAGCAGCTCCGTTTATTTTTCTACCTTTTTCTCTATTTCACTGTTAACTCCTACCACTTTATGTGGACTCATTCCCTGGACACTTTTTACTACTTGGACATGGATTTTTACACGTCGAGACTCGTCTATTCAAGTAGTCAACTTCAAGCGCTGAGAACAAATGCCCGCGCCAGTGTGGTTCCCTATTTACCTGATGAGGTAAGAAGACGGTATCGTGGCAGCAGAGCCGGTGCTAAGATAAAAGCCAAGCGTTTAGCGAGAAAGTGGCGCTACAAGCCTTCAGTGCCTTCTGTGATCCTGGGAAATTTGAACTCACTACCAAATAATATCGACGAACTGGCTGCGCTGGTGAAAAATGTTAGGACCTACAGAGAATGCAGTTTGTTGTGTTTTAGTGAAACGTGGCTAACAACTAACATTCCAGATGCTAACGTGGAGCTACCCAGGTTTAGCACAGTTAGAGCGGACAGAGACGCAAGTACCTGCGGAAAGCAGAAAGGAGGTGGACTTGCACTGTATGTCAATAAAAGATGGTGCAACTCTGGACATGCTAACATTAAAATCTCCACTTGCTGCAGGGACATCGAACTGTTGGCCGTAAGTCTGCATCCCTATTACTTGCCCAGAGAGTTTGCACACGTCATTGTTTTTATTGTTTACATCCCTCCTCGGGCGGACGTGGAGATAGCGGGTGACATCATCCATTCCGCAGTTGCTAAACTACAAACGCAGCACCCTGAGGCACTTGTGCTAATCGCTGGAGACTTTAACCATGTGACGCTGGACAAAACATTACCTGACTTCTCCCAGTATGTGGACTGTAACACCCGGGGAAATAGGACTATTGATCTACTGTATGCAAATGTTAAAGACGCATACAGCGCCACCCTGCTGCCTGCGCTTGGGAAAGCAGATCATAACCTGGTTCTGCTTCAGCCTCACTACAAACCAAGAGTGAGGGAGCTACCTACAACCACATGCTCATTCAGGAAGTGGTTCCCTGAGGCAGAGCAGGCTCTGAGAGACTGCTTTGGAACTACGGACTGGGATATCCTGCAGGGATCTTATAGTGAGAACATTGAGGAGGTTGTTGACTGCACTACTGACTACATCAACTTCTGTATGGACATTGTAGTTCCAGTAAGAACAGTACGCTGCTATGCTAACAACAAGCCATGGATTACAAGTGACATCAAGGGCCTTTTGAACCAGAAGAAAAGGGCTTTTAAAGGTGGTGATCAGCATGAGCTTAAGCACATGCAGAAGGAACTCCGAGTCCAGCTCAGGGCGGCGAAGGAGCAGTACAGGAGAAAGCTGGAGCAGAAGCTACAGAATAACAGCATGAAGGAAGTGTGGGATGGGATGAAGATCATCACTGACTGCAGCTCGAAGCGGGGTGGCACCATTGAGAAAGATGTTGAGAGAGCAGGTTTAACAGGTTTGACCACCCTATAGCATGTAATCACAATCTGATTGTAGTTGCTCTTGTAAAGAATGAACAAATATGCATTTTACAGTATATTATGGCCATCTATTGATACTTACCACAGATGATGCAGGCTAAATGTCTTTGAAGACCAATGAAAATGCTATTATCATCTTGCGTGAGTGTGAATGGCCTATAATCTGAGAACCAAAACATCTTGTGCCGATCGTAACTCCTTCCCACATCTGTACATGTACATCCATTTGTTTATGCTGTCATGTACAGTTTAGGCTCTCATCTTAAAAAAGCACCTACGCATTAGCTCTCTCCACCTTCAGAATGGGCATCGACTTAAGTACAGTAATCCCTCCTCGATCGTGGGGGTTGCGTTCCAGAACCCCCCGCGAAAGGTGAAAATCTGCGAAGTAGAAACCGTATGTTTATATGGTTATTTTTATATTGTCATGCTTGGGTCACAGATTTGCACAGAAACAGAGGAGGTTGTAGAGAGACAGTAAGTTTGTTCAAACACTGCAAACAAACATTTGTCTCTTTTTCAAGAGTTTAAACGTGCTCTATGACAAGACAGAGATGACAGTTCCGTCTCACAATTAAAAGAATGCAAACATATCTTCCTCTTCAAAGGAGTGTGCGTCATGGGCAGAGAATGAGAGAGAGAGAGAGAGAGAGAGAGAGAGAGAGAGAGAGAGAGAGAGAGAAAGAGAGAGAGAGAGAGAAAAGCAAACAATCAAAAACCGATATTTGACTTCGAGCTTTTAAGTTTGTGAAGCACTGTGCGGGAAGCATGTCACTTGACAAAGCAGCTGCAAGAAAGCCCAGCAAGGAAGGGAGCAATGTGAAGGTAGTCTTTCAGCATTTTTTAGACAAGCATCTGTATCCTCTAGGGGTGGGAACAGCCCCCCTGCTCACACCCCCTCCGTCAGGAGCAGAGAATGTCAGAGCAAGAGAGAGAGAAAAGCAAACAATCAAAAATCAATAGGGCTGTTTGAGCTTTTAAGTATGTGAAGCACCGTGTGGGAAGCATATCGCTTGACAAAACAGCCACAAGTAAGCACAGCAAGGATGAGAGCAATGTGAAGGTAGTCTTTCAGCGTTTTTTGAGGAGCAGCCGTATCCTCTAGGGGTGCGAACAGCCCCCGTTCTCACAATATATTGGAGGAATTTTATTTAATACGTAATACGTGCTCTGATTGGGTAGCTTCTCAGCCATCTGCCAATAGCGTCCCTTGTATGAAATGAACTGGGCAAACCAACTGAGGAAGCATGTACCATATCCACTGAAACCCACGAACCAGCGAAAAATCCGCGATATTTATTTAAATATGCTTACATATAAAATCCGCAATAGAGTGAAGCCGCGAAAGTCGAAGCGCGATATAGCGAGGGATTACTGTATAGCACAAGTCCACAAAAATATAAGTAGGCATCTTTGTGTTCCCCACATCCAAATGACCTTGCTATCTCTCTATCAGGAAGCATTTCATGAAAAAGGTCACCCACATCCTTGGCATGATTTGCATGAATTTTGCCCATCATATTTAAGAATCAGAAGTATCACTAGCACTATACTGCCAGCTAATCCACTGGCACTTGAACAAGCTCACTGGAGTGGCAGTCAGGTGTGACGATGACCTTGCAGTAGATCCAAAAAACTTAACAGAATTACCTGCTTGCTTGCTCTTCAGTTCACAAGGTTTACTTCCTTTCATATGATTTATCAAATTAAACTCACGTATTTTCCCAATGTCAAATTTCTCATACAGTAATGGCTCCCATGTTTATGATTATTTGATTGGTCTTGTTGAAGTCAACATTTATAGTCTGCATTTTTTAAACGCATACTTTCCTGGCATTTTGACTACTTGCTAACTCATAATGACACATCTAATATACAGAGTCCTGTTTAATGTAACTAATGAATACTTACTTGACTGATAATTCAATGTGCAGGCTCTGAGCAGTAATGGGTAATACATATCTATACCAGTTTGTGCATGCACACACAACAAAATGCAAGGTGATATTAATACACAAGGCCATTGAACAGGATATCAATGTGGGATGTGGGTGTTTCCTTAGTGAAAAGTCAATATATTCTACCTAAATTGTATGTGATTATTAGAATTCACTTTAATACTTTACATTTTTTTTGCAAACAAAAATGAATTATGGGTAAGTAGAACAATATTTACATACCACAGGTACATTTTTATTGATTTCGTGGTTACAGGATTAGTTTTGGTCTAAAGTAGACAACATTTCATTAGATATTCAATAACTGACCAATTAATCATGTCATGTTATAACCCTCTAAAGGGAGACACACAGCTTTAGTTCAGATAAGTTCCAAAAAATTCTTGAAAATGGAGTAATACACACTACATTGCTCTGTTAAGCCTCTAGTAAGCTCTCACACATGCCCAGCTGTATTCTAGGGGCAATTTACATTGACTCAATAGCAATATGAATATTCAAGAATGGAAGTTTAATTAGTTGTTTTTAACACCTTCTCTAATTGATATATAAGTCTAGTAAATAAGCATATGAAATGTATTCAGATTTTGCTTTTTAAACTGGCTGCTTATTTAAAAATATCGATTTTCTGCAAGGTAAAAAATGAGGATGGGACAGAAAGGCTAAATTAAGATTATTTCACACAACACAGTAAAACAACTTAAGTCCAATAATTTTCACATTATTACAGAAAAATACACCTATAAATAAAAACTGCCATTGGAAAAAAATCACTTACTGTGAGTTTAGTTCCTTTGGCTCGATTCACATGAAAGCTGAGCATTACAATTTCCAAACCATGACTTCCATAGGTGCCTTTAAACAGTCCAGGTTTCATCACATCTCCAGGATGGTGAGGAGGAAGATAAATGCGATGGTATGTGAGGCAATTACTTAAAAATAAACAATAAAAATAAGCATGATTACTCATAGAAAACCATGTGTTGAACAAAAGACCTAAATATTTAAAATAAAGGGAAATTGTGCCTTGATTAAACATTAAGGGGCAATTTGGCCTGGAACTGCTAAAAAATCACTTTCCTGAAATGGAAATTTTAAAATTTCTTACACAAACATTTTTGAAGTTGCTATCAAAAATTATTAAAACATAATACATTTGAACTGTAGATTTGTGCCTTCCCAACACTGAAATAATTTTGCTTGCCTTTATGCTTGCTCCACTGCCTTAAGGTGTAGTTGGTGCCAATCCAAACTGCTCTTACACCAAGGACTGGCGAGTGTGTGCAATTTGTTAAAACCTGGAAAACTTGCTTTTTCATTATCGGTACATAATTGACAAATAAGAAACCTTGTTTGGCAATATGTTGTTGCATGTTTTCAAATAGTATTTAAAATAAAAAGTACCATTTTTCAAAATTCAGGATATTGGAATTTAATGTTAAATGAGGAGAGGAAATAAACTATTAAAACTGCATAATAAAATGTACTGCACATTGAATGTTCTTTTCATTAAGCTCATTTGTTTAGTTATGTTGCTCTAATACAGTAAGAATTGTGACAGTTTTTAAAACTATGTATACATTCATTTCAACTACACGACTTTGTAGTTTTTTTTTAGACTGAGCAATCCTTTGTTTTAACTGCTTATTCTTTTTCCATACTGGACTTAGTTTCACTTAATTTCCCCCACTATTTTAGAGTAGAGCTGGTCCCAAGCCCAGCTGACAAAGAAGGGAACCCTGCGGCAACCTGAGGGGTGAATCTGCCTAATCATATTATGTAGTGACCCATCAAAATCTTGACCACTAATTCAGAGGAGAGTGTTTTTGTTGACTTGGAATAGATTCTGTAATATTTAAATAACAGTTTAAAAATTCTGTTAGGGGTGTACTGAACAGAAATGAAGAACATACATAGATCATATTTATTAAGACTAAAGAAATTTTCAGAATACCCAATGGAAAGAGGTGTTGAAGAATTTGGAAAGCTTTTGGAGGAAAGTAGGAAATGAAAAACCTGCTCACAAATAAAGATGACATCATAAAAAGATGGAATTCATATTTTTGGACATCTTGGAAGGAATTCTTTATTTTTTGTATTGGATGACTGACATGCACTAAAGAACCAGAAGAAGAAGAAGAAAACATAACAATAAAACATACATGATAAAGATGATAACAGCCTTAAACTCAGAAAAACTGCAGGGCATGCTGGCATTGCTCCAAAATTTATAAAATATATGGAGGAAACAAGACAGTAACTGCTGCTTAATGTACTTAGTACATACTTGAAGCATAAGAAAATCCTTAAAGGCTGGAAATTATAGGGACTTGAATCCACCCTCAAGAAAGACAGTAACTGAGAATGAATGGACAACAGGAAGATATCAAAAACACATTCCCATACACTTGGGGCTAAAAAGAGAATGCAAGAAGGGCATTTGCTTAAAGAACAGCAAAGTGGATTCCAAACAAGAAGCAGCCAAGGAAATGTTAGATCTTCAGAGGGCAGCTCAGAAGTCTGAAACTAGAAATGAAGTACGGACAGGGCTGAGAATCTGCATTACATAACAGACAAGGCCTAGTTTCACTGGACTCTGAAGATAGGCATTTGAGGCCTGCAAAGTGAAGCTCAGAAGCGGAGTGCCACTTAAGTGTGCAGGTAATGTCCAGGATTGAAGTAGGAGAGTACAATGGTCACAGGACAGGATGTTTTTCCAAAACTGGAAGAAATAGCTGGCTTTCTACAAAATCTCTACACCTTATAGCTGGAGAGGTGAAGGCCAAATAAAGTAGTAAAGACTTCAAAGTATGATATTAACTATTAAGCAATATGAATTCTGTGGGACCAACGGTATTGATGCCATTTAGAATTCTATATCCTACAACAAGAGAAAGAGGTGAAGGCCAAATAAAGTAGTAAAGACTTCAAAGTATGATATTAACTATTAAGCAATATGAATTCTGTGGGACCAACGGTATTGATGCCATTTAGAATTCTATATCCTACAACAAGAGAAAGAGGTAAAGGCCAAATAAAGTAGTAAAGACTTCAAAGTATGATATTAACTATTAAGCAATATGAATTCTGTGGGACCAACGGTATTGATGCCATTTAGAATTCTATATCCTACAACAAGAGAAATATTTAAATTTGTTTTAGAGCACAGAATAGCCAAATGGGAGTTTCTAATCTTAGATGGAATCCAAAAACATCCAAAAGTGTTTCAGGTGCGCATTATGATACATGGTATCAAATAATATTTGTTCTTGGTCTTCTGGTATTTTGTATATTATCACTGTTTGTTCCTTAATCCAATGCTAATAAAAACCTGTATTGAAATCTGATAAAGGAAAAGACAGAGATACTATATTTTTTGGTCTTATATGCACAGTTTTAAAACAAGAAAAAGGTACCACACTGTGCATGCTGCAGATTTTGAAAAAAATACATTTGAATGTGAGGCAATACTAAATACAGTATATAGAATTATTTAATATGACAAATGCAGGGCACAGCATACACAGAGAGAGTAAGAATACAAGCTTGACGGCCAAGCAAAGGACTTCGTTATACAAGAACAATTACTTTAACAGCAGGGTTTATTGAGATTTCAACATTACTGAACATGAAAGAAATGTGGATTCTTTTGCTCCTTTCCTATTAAAAGTAACATTCCTTAGGACTTTAAATTTGAACAATAGTGCACTGCAGAAGCAACTATACTCATATTAAGTACTTCTGAAATAAATTTAATCTCAACAGCAGCTTTTCCCAACAATGGATTAGTGAGCCACAGCTAAAATTACAGCATATCTATATGGTTAAGGATGACTAAATATACTTAATGTAGCTGGCTACATTGCTTATAAGGCAACACCTATCTACTATATTTTGTTAGACTGATTAAATGGTCTTTCTTAGTTTAAGTTAACCTCACATTACTTAAATCTTTGTATTTCTGTATGTGAACAGACCTCCCTCAAAGACCATACGATACTGCCATAAAAAATATATTATTTATAATTTTGTGATTGAAGAATAAACATTTAAGGAAACATCCTTAGCAGACTGAAAATGATTCACAGATTTGTTACTAAATGTTTTTTCATGACAGTGTTGTCCATGGGAAATAAGTTTCAAAAAGACATTTGTTAAAAGCTGTTTTTGGTCAGATATTTTTACAGTTTATTTTTCTATAATTCAGGCTCATTACCTCTATTGAGATACTGACTGCTGAGCAGCAGAAGTTCAGCAATGTTGCTGGTATTACACTTATGGAATTTTCAATATGACTTATTAGCAGTCTTGTGCTCCTAAATCAATGACCTACTATACAATGCCATATTTCCTTAATGCATGAGGAACTGAATCCATGAAGTGCAAAGCCTCTTAATAATCACCATGGTAAAGATATACAAAAATGCAACACGCAGTAAGAGACGTCGCTTGAAAAGAATCAGCATTCAAAAATGAACCAAAGCAAGTAGAAAGTAATGTGTCAAAATTCTTGTCCCCTCGGGTTGTTTGTCAAGCCTGTGCATTTTATGTAATGAAAGGAAATGCATTTTATTTATGTTAGAAATAATATATTCTAGTTTAGGGATAAATGTTTTATACAAAGAATCAGAATTGTAAATGTTTACAAGGAAATCTAAACTTAATATCAAACTGCACAACTAAAAATTCGCAGATTTAATTTACATCTTATTTTTGCATATTCTGCTTAGCACTGGAAGGTCACATGAACTGCCCTGTGCCTCAAAAGTGTCTGCTAGCACAGCACAAAGGCTCTTTATCCTGGTTTTGTCCTCTTGCCGCGTGTTCGCTCTTTCTCCCTCTCATTTACCCCAACACCAAGAATGTAAGAAGGCAGCTGCGGCTTGCACCTCACAGTTTAATTCTGTCAGTTTATGTTCTTTTTTGCCATTTCAGTAAAATAAATAAATAAAAAGTTTGGAATGAATTAACTTGTATTTAACAAAATAAAGCTTATTTATGCAACCCAAAGTAGGATAGTTCTTACTTAACACACACACTAACCTTCTGAAATGGAGGGACATGCCTGCATAGCACTAAAAAGTATTTAAAACAGAAGTGACTGCAGCCATGTGAAGTCAGTAGAATATGAAGGTGCAGATTCATATTATATAAATGACAAGTACTAAAATAACATAAAAAGCACTCATGGGCTCCTGGATGCTTAAAGTGGGAAAACTGTAACTGTGTTGCTACTCCAGTGGAACAATGAGAAAGGAAACTGTAAGACCACAAGCCTTTTTATACTCAAAGTTTTAAAATCTTACAAAATTTGTTTTCCCAAAACTAAAATATTATACAATATATCACTCTATGTTACACCTGCCTAGTAATGTACCTGTAAGCAGAAAAAGCAGTCCACCTGCAAGCAACACCATCCAAGCTTGTAATGGTAACAATAGGAACAGCTTATGGATTATTTTATACTTGCTGCGCATGGTCTTTGACACAAAAAATAAACCCAAGACTCCTTAGCAGTTTTACTATATAGGTGAACTTGCAGAGGCATCAGCTAAGTGGGCCGGGACAGGTTGTATCTTGTCTGAGATGTAGTTGAATGCAGCTGTGGGACAAATTGAGCAAGACAGGTTGCAACCTGTCTCAGGTAAACTTATGGTAGCTCGTTGTGTGAACGTACAGTGTGCATGTACCACAAAGCTGAGTCAGCTTAGGTTGAATGAGAAGTGACGTATATGTAAGCATTGAAAAAATTTAAAAGTGCATGCATGCACCATTTCACCTTGTGCAAGGCACACTTGTAAAAGCTTCTACATCTTCCGAGGAATTTTCTCCATTGGCTGTGAATGACTGCAAGCAGTACGGACTGCTTCACACACATAAATTTCATAGTGAAAACTGAGGTGCATACAAGCGCGAGAAAAATCTAAAAGTGCATGCATGAACCACCTAGTGGCTGTGATTGAGCGTGAGTACCGCGGACTGCTCCATACACACACACACACAGGTCTTTTGATTATATAGGTCTAATATGATGCTAAACACTGCTTATTATACTCCACATATTATGTTCTGAATCTGAGAAACTGGTTTGTATACCCATACTAGTACTAGGGTGCTGTACCATGTTAGCCATTATGGACGTGATGAGAAGTCAAGCAAATAATAGCATGTAATATATTACATCTTGCCTGAAGAAAGGGCCCAAGTTGCCTCGAAAGCTTGCATATTATAATCTTTTCAGTTAGCCAATAAAAGGTGTCATTTTGCTTTACTTCTCAAAGCACCCATTCTATACACTCCACCATCTTGGTCTCACTAAAGTAAGCTTTCTCCCTATTTTGTTTGCTCACTGCTTCACTATGACCTCACTATTGTTTCCACACAGTAGTATTTACTTTATTTATATGTTTTAATTGTGTATTTCAAATGGAACATGCAATATAAGGAGGACCGGCAAGGAAGTGTTCCAAACCCCCTTTACCTTGGTTTGTCAGAGGTTGCTTTTTATAAAACTTTATTTGATATACTTTTACAGGGTGATTAATAGAATACATCTTCAATTTGACAAGGAGGCCTTATTGAAATCTTGTTTTCTCTGTAAAGCACATTGTCTTTGGAGATAGTGATAGCAAGGGATACGGCTTAGGTGCTAAAGTTTTTGTTTTTATTTCCCAAATGGTGCAAGACCCAATCTTTGAAAGTTCATGTTAAAATTCACATAAATGTCTTCTTAATTTGAACAGAATTCAGTATAGGTTTCATATTACTTAAATAATGGTATAATCTTTTACCTGTAATCTAACATTTAATAGAACTCTCTCAGCTATAACTGTAATAGCAAAATGTTCATTAGTCATCTAGTAACATAGACTCTCTGGTAGAAGAGCGAAGTATCAGATTTGCTTCCAAATAAAACAAGATATGCAAGTCTTGAGTAGAACCATCTTAAAAAAGAACTTTTATTTTTGTATTTTCAAATTTTCTCTTCATTTCTGTAAGAACTGTTTTTGCTTTTGCGATTTCACTAAAAATCTTAAGACAAAAAAACTTGGACTGGATAATTATTTACAAACGTGTCACACTCATTGCCTAAAATGTTCTTTGCAGCAAGCTGAATCTGCAGAGTTTTGGAAACCTTTGACAAACAGTTGTTTTCAACCTTGTTATTTCAAAGGTTTTTACTTACGTGCCCAATTCTAGTTACTTCTATCAAATGTTGCACATTAGTAGTTAACTATCTTTAGTAAGTGATTTGTGTTGCTGCTTATCATGTTATATGAAGGTAAAAACTACAATCTCCTTTCATGTTGATGGCTGCTTCTTTTTTTCCTGCTTTTTATTTGTCCTCAGTCTTTAATATGCAACTAGATTGGCTAGACAGAGGGACCGAGCTGGGAAAGATGTGCAGCATAACCTGCAGGATAAAGATGGAAACGTACTCACAAGCGAGGAGAGTGTGTTGAGCAGATGGAAAGAGTACTTTGAGAGGCTGATGAATGAAGAGAACGAGAGAGATGATGTGGAGATAGTGAATCAGAAAGTGCAACGGATTAGCAAGGAGAAGGTGAGGACAGCTATGAAGAGGATGAAAAATGGAAAGGCCATTGGTCCAGATGACATACCTGTGGAAGCACGGAGGTGTTTAGGACAGATGGCAGTGGAATTTTTAACCAGATTGTTTAATGGAATCTTGGAAAGTAAGAGAATGCCTGAGGAGTGGTGAAGAAGTGTACTGGTGCTGATATTTAAGAATAAGGAGGATGTGCAGGACTGTAGTAACTACAGGGGGGATAAAATTGACGAGCCACAGAAGAAAGTTGTGGGAAAGAGTAGTAGACGCTAGGTTAAGGAGCGAGGTGATAATTAGTGAGCAGCAGTATGGTTTCATGCCAAGAAAGAGCACCACAGATGCGATGTTTGCTCTGAGGATGTTGATGGAGAAGTATAGAGAAGGCCAGAAGGAGTTGCATTGTGTCTTTGTGGACCTGGAAAAAGCATTTGACAGGGTGCCTCGAGAGGAGCTGTGATATTGTATGAAGAAGTCAGGAGTGGCAGAGCAGTACGTAAGAGTTGTACAGGATATGTACGAAGGTAGCATGACAGTGGTGAGGTCTGCGGTAGCAGTGACAGTTGCATTCAACGTGGAGGTGGGATTACATCAGGGGTCAGTTCTGAGCCCTTTCTTATTTGCAATGGTGATGGACAGGTTGACAGATGAGATTAGACAGGAGTCCCCGTGGACTATGATGCTTGCTGATGACATTGTGATCCATAACGAGAGTATGGAGCAGGTTGAGGAGACCCTGGAGAGGTGGAGATATGCTCTAGAAAGAAGAGGAATGAAGGTCAGTAGCAACAAGACGGAATAAATGTGTGTGAATGAGAGGAATGTCAGTGGAATGGTGAAGATGCAGGGAGTAGAGTTGGCAAAGGTGGATGAGTTTAAATACTTGGGATAAACAGTACAGAGTAATGGGGATTGTGGAAGAGAGGTGAAAAAGAGTGCAGGCAGGGTGGAATGGGTGGAGAAGAGTATCAGGAGTAATCTGCGGCATACAGGTATCAGCAAAAGTGAGGTCTACAGGACAGTAGTGAGACTAGCTTTGTTATATAGGTTGAAGATGGTGGCACTGACCAGAAAGCAGGAGACAGAGCTGAAGGTAGCAGAGTTAAATGATGCTAAGATTTGCATTGGTTGTGACGAGGATGGACAGGGCTAGAAATGATTACATTACAGGGTCAGCTGAAGTTGGACAGCTGGGAGACAAAGTCAGAGAGGCGAGATTGCTTTGGTTGGGACATGTGCAGAGGAGAGATGCTGTGTATACTGGGAGAATGATATTAAAGATAGAGCTGCCAGGTAAGAGGAAAAGAGGAAGGCCTCAGAGAAGGTTTACAGATGTGGTGAGGGAAGACATGCAGGTGATGGGCGTAACAGAACAAGATGACGAGGATAGAAATATATGGAAAAAGGTGATCCGCTGTGGCAGCCCCTAACGGGAGCAGCCGAAAGAAGAACAACTCTTTAATATGCAACTATTATAAGAAAGAATGAAGTTGGATACTAAAAAAGGTAATGCTTCCTAGAATATCTGTAACTTTTCGTTCATCATGAGAGACTTTATAATTGGTGGTTGGAAGCCAAATGTACTGTATCGATTGTTGAACCTGCATTCCCTCTATAGGTAGGAAGAGGCTGCTATAGTCATGTCATTTAACTGCAATTTTAACAATGGTGGAACCAATAAGATTAGTTAACAATGTTCAGGTGTTTCAAACAATGTTCAGTTCATGTGTTTATAATCATGTAGTTAAGAAGCAGCCTTACAAGCAGTTATCCGAGTTGGGTTACTAACAGCTGCGGCTTATCTCTGCACTTGCTGGCATTTATGCTGAACAAGGAGAGTAATGAAGATACTCAATACTTACAAACTTACAGTATAACAATTAAAGAACGCTTTTGTGATGGTCTATTTTTATTGTGTTTCCATCTTTTTTTTTTTCATCAGTTGTTCACTGATACAACAGAAGAAAAAAATTTTGCCATGCGAGCCCACTTCAAACATTAAGATTGTCCCTTTTATACCTCACCTCACAATATAACAGGCCAAAACCTCCAATAATTCACAATAAGAGAGGCTTTGGATAATTCAATCTTTTTTGTAGAAAGGAATTTACCAATTTGGCTATCTGAAAAGGCATTGTGAAAAGGGGTACTGCTCTCTACCAGAACTAAAGAGTAAAGAGATGAGCCTATTTAATATCAGGCAAATGGGGATGAATGAAAAACTTCCTGTAATGGCGAACCTAGGAATTTGTTTCTATGCCATAGAACATGCACTAATGAATCTTTTAATCCAATAAATTGTTACTGCTGAAAGTTTTTTTTTTGTAGTAGTAAATAGTTCTCTACTTATTTTTTGCAGCATTACGATTACTGATCGTCACAAAGGAGGTGTAGCAAAATCATTTGCTGCTGCAATCTTGTAATCAAATTTTCTACATTACTGATATAAAGATTTGGATTTTGCGTAACTCTTAAGAAGGTTTTGAAAAGGTATTGCCCAACATCTTATACTACAAATAAATGTTAAAACTTAGATAATAGTGTCTGCATCTACCATAAAAGACACTGTATAAAACATACATTAAACACATCAATTTGTTGATTGTTATTTAAATGTAGTCTTTTGTTTTCACTATTCACTAGCTACGATGCCTGTCAAAGACTGGTAATAGAAAACATTTTTAAAAATTTGATATCTCTTGCCCTACATGCATCTTCAGTCACTTTCCTTGGTATCCTTATCGGTTTGAACCACTCTTGACCGGTGCTCCCTCTGTTGAGCGCATTCCCATAAATCCTGTTCTCAGACTCTAACATTTCAAGGTACCTTGCTCACCTTCTGTCTGCTTTCAGAACTTACATCATTGAAGGTGACATTCAACATCCCTCTTATGCCTTTACTGCTCCTCGTGTGTCTCACACTCACACTTCCCTTTTTGATTGTGTCACCAAAGACAAACTGACCAATCAGATTGCTCGGAGGGACTAGACAGACATACATACATACGTACATACACACACACACACACACACACACACACACACACACGCAGACCTGAGCATTTTATTACACAATTGATACATGTTTATGGTGACTCACAGCTTTTCAAAAGTCATATAAAAACAACTTTCTGAAATGTCAATTAAAAAAAGAATACATCTATTGCCAAGCAGTTGCCGTCTCATTTTTCTGAAAATATAATTTACTTATATGCCTTCTAGCCTGCACTGCCCATCACTCTTGAGGTTTGTTATCCTATAACCAGGTACATGATCAAATTCAGTAACGCATGTTCATTTGAAGAAGAAAAAAAAAAAGTTAAATTTGAATAAAACCTTGTCTTATAACACTGCACGAAAATGTCTGTTTCGAGGCCGACATCATGATATAACCAAATTTTTTGAACGAGTCGACAGCCTCTGTTTCTGTTGTGACATTGAAGTATTGTTCTTGGCCTTGGGTTGTGATCACAACCCGGAAGAGTGGTGTCTCTTCGTTAATGTTAAGCCTGAAAGCTGTTTTGCTACACAATGGCAAAATTAATCCTTCAGTACCTGTTGGCTATGCAGCACACATTAAAGAAATGTATGAGAATATGGAACTGTTGCTGAAGCACGTCCAGTATAACAGGTACAACTGGAATATCTGTGGAGATCTTAAAGTCGTTGCTCTGTTACTAGGACTGCAGATCGGCTATACAAAGTACTGTTGTTTCATCTGTGAATGGGACAGCCGTGCCAAAGAAGTCGCACTATTCTCAACAGAACTGGCCAATCCGTAAAAAGTTAGTTCCAGGACTGAAAAATGTGGCACATGAATCACTTGTCGACCCGGCAAAGATATTATTGCCTCTTCTTCACATAAAACTGGGACTCATGAAGAATTTCGTGAAAGCACTGAACAAGGAAGGCGAAGGTTTTTGTTATTTAAGATAGATATTTCCAAGAATAACTGATGCCAAGATCAAAGAGGGCATTTTTGTTGACCCCCAGATCAGACATGCTATGAGTGACAAGCGGTTTGAAAATCTGTTAGTTGGGCCGGAAAAAATTGCCTGGAAAGCTTTCAAAGATGTTGTTGACAATTTTCTGGACAATTACAATGCCCCAAACTACATTCAGCTGGTAGATAAACTTCTCAAAGCATATAAGACAATGAAGTGCAACATGCAACTCAAGATTCATTTCCTCCACTCACACTTGGACTTCTTTCCTGCAAATCTCAGTGCCGTCAGTGACGAACACAGTGAAAGGTTTCACCAGGACATTGCTACGATGGAGAAACGATACCAGGGCAACTGGAATCCGTCAATGCTTGCTGACTGCTGTTGGACACTGCAACGTGATGCACCAGACATTGAATACAAAAGAAAATCAGGAGCAAAACACTTTTAATTCTGTTGAATTAAATAGCTTATGCGAAACATAAACGTGACTAAATACGTTATTGTCAGTAAACATATAAATGTCTATTTCTCAGAGTTCCTACATGATGCAGTAAAACCAAAATTATATTTGTGCATACCCAGTAGGTACCTGTCACAATCAGTAAAAACCTTTTCAGGAAGCAAGACTTTTAAAAAAAAAAAAAATTGTTGTGCAGTGTAATCAAAGCTATGGTTAAATGACAGCCACTCTAAAGTTGCATCGGTAACAGTAAAGATACAAGTTCTTGACTTAGAATCAAACAACCCTGAAACCATCGTAGGCAGGTTGTGCTGCATCAAACGCCATCTTGACAAACCCTGATCTGTTCCATACTAATTGTTAACAAAAACTGTAATTAAAAAGACTAAATGTGCAGTGTTTTAACTGAGATAAAAACAAATCTGAAACCCGAGTGAAAAAATGAAAAAGAAACAAATTAAAATAACAATCTACAAACCTAACTGAAAAAAAGATGAAATAGGTGGAAACAAAAACATGCCATTTCTAGTTTTTAAATAAGCCAATTATCATCAGCCTGTTGTTGATTAATTCTGGTTTTCTCACTAAATGAATACACATTACATTGTAGCCTAATGAGGGCAACAGTTGTCAGCTAGCTAGCAAGAATATGTTTAACACAGACATGCAATACCATGTTTTTAAAGGGAAATACTTTTCTTATATTTCCATTCACTCACACCTGAAACTTAAGCCAATTCTATGATCACAGAGAGGTGAAGCCTGTAACAGACTGTTAAATGTAGAAGGAGTAACACATTAAAAATAGCTTGCCTTAATGCTAGAAGTATCAAAAATAAGGTAAGTGAGTTGGAGTTGCATGTAGAAGAGCATAATTATGATACTATAGCAATAACGGAAACCTGGCTAAATAACAAAGATGGGGATGAGTGTAACAGAGGGATACACATTTTTAGGAAGGATAGACAGAACAGAAAAGGAAGTGGGGTTACTGTTTATGCCAAACAGGATTTAAATGTAAGTCCTCTTCAGTTGGATGATGAGCCCCATCTTAGTGAGGACATGTGGCTTCGCCTGGAAAATATTAGGGAAAGAGGTCTTATTTTAGGAGTGTGTTATAGACCACCCAATTCAGACAGTAATTTCAACACACTTCTTTTTAGTAATATCAAAAAGGTAAGTTTACAGGGAGATATTATAGTCATGGGGGACTTTAATTATCCAAATATTAACTGGGATAACCTTGCAGATGGAGGAGCATAAGAGCAGGAGTTTTTAGAAGTAATCAGTGACTGTTTTCTAACACAGCATGTTAAAGCACCAACAAGGGGTGAAGCCAGTCTGGATTTAGTATTTTGTAGTAATCAGGATAGAATTGAGGGTATAGAGGTGATTGAACCACTAGGGTCAAGTGACCATAATGTAATACAATTCTCAGTATTTTGTAAGAGTACAGATGCAAAGACTAAAATTGTTAAGTTGAACTTTGGTAGGGCTAATTTTAAGCAGATGCGACAATGTCTAAGTAGGATACACTGGGATAAGCTTTTAAGTGTGGAGACAGTTGAGGAGCAGTGGAACAGGTTTAAAAATGTTTTACATGTAATGCAGGACAGATACATACTTAAATTTGGAATTAATAGGAAACTAAAAAAAAACTCCACGGTGGATTAATAAAGATTTAAAAAAGAAGTTGCAAAGGAAAAAACTGCTTTATAAGGCATATAAGACTAATGACTGCAAAGTGAATCGTAGGGCGTATGAGAACATGAGGGCAACCATTAAGAAGGATATCAGGGAGGCTAAAAGACAGTTGGGGAGGAATATAGCAGATAAGGCGAAAGACGACCCTAAGAGATTCTTTCAGTATTTTAGTAGTAAAAGAACAGTCAAGGAGGAGGTCAAGTGCATCAGAAATAGTAAAGGGGTATTAAAAGATACAGACAGTGAAATAGCGGATGCCCTAAACTTACATTTTTCTGAGGTGTTTACAACTGAGCAAGTGGATAACCTCCCAGAGGTAACAGGGACTACTAAGGAGGTACTAAGGGATTTTGAAATTGTAGAGGGAGAAGTGCTGCTCAGATTAAGATGAAATCAAACAAATCACCAGGACCAGATAATATTTATCCTTGAGTTCTTAAGGAGGCTAGCAAGTACATATATAAACCCTTGACACATATTTTTAGGAAGTCACTGCACACTGGAGAGATTCCGAAGGACTGGAAAATGGCAAATATCATCCCATTATATAAAAAGGGTGACCGGGCAGATCCAAGCAACTACAGGCCAGTAAGCTTAACATGCATCACAGGAAAATCAATGGAAGGAATTATTAAGGATAAGATTGAGCAACACCTGGCAAGGACAGGAGTTATTCTGAACAGTCAGCATGGGTTCAGAAGAGGGAGGTCGTGTTTTACTAATATGCTGGAATTCTATGAGGAGGCAACAAAAGGATATGATCAAAGTGGAGCATATGATATTAATTATCTGGACTTTCAGAAAGCATTTGATAAGGTACCACATGAGAGGTTGGGCATCAAATTAAAAGAAGTGGAGTTCAGGGTGATGTTTTAGAATGGGTGCAGAATTGGCTCAGATACAGGAAGCAGAGGGTGATGGTGCGAGGAACCTCATCAGAACTGGTGCTAGGGTCACTGCTATTTTTAATATATAAATGATTTAGATAAGAATATAAGTAACAAGCTGGTTATGTTTGTAGATGATACCAAGATAGGTGGATTAGCAGATAATTTGGAATCCATTATATCATTACAGAAGGACTTGGATAGCATACAGGCTTGGGCAGATTTGTGGCAGATGAAATTTAATGTCAGTAAATGCAAAGTATTACACATAGGAAGTAAAAATGTTAGGGTTTGAATACAAAATGGGCGGTCGGAAAATCGAGAGTACACCTTACGAGAAGGATTTAGGAGTCATAGTGGACTCTAAGCTATCGACTTCCCAACAGTGTTCAGAAGCCATTAAGAAGGCTAACAGAATGTTAGGTTATATAGCACGATGTGTGGAGTACAAATCCAAGGAGGTTATGCTCAACCTTTATAATGCACTGATGAGGCCTCATCTTGAGTACTGTGTGTAGTTTTGGTCTCCAGGCTACAAAAAGGACATAGCAGCACTAGAAAAGGTCCAGAGAAGAGTGAGTAGGCTAATGCCAGGGCTACAGGGGTTAAATTATGAGGAAAGATTAAAAGAGCCGAGCCTTTACAGTTTAAGCAAAAGAAGATTAAGAGGTGACATGATTGAAGTGTTTAAAATTATGAAGAGAATTAGTACAGTGGATCAAGACTGTTATTTTAAAATGAGTTCATCAAGAACACGGGGACGGGGACACAGCTGGAAACTTGTTAAGGGTAAATTTCACACAAACATTAGGAAGTTTTTCTTTACTCAAAGAACGACAGACACTTGGAATAAGCTACCAAGTAGTGTGGTAGACAGTAAGACATTGGGGACTTTCAAAACTCAACTTGATGTTTTTTTGGAAGAAATAAGTGGATAGGACTGGCGAGCTTTGTTGGGCTGAATGGCCTGTTCTCGTCTAGAGTATTCTAATGTTCTAACAGTAAAAAGAGCAGAAAGCAGCACTGCACAATGTCTCAGTCTAATGGAGTCTAATACTCACATACACAACCTATGTTGGGCCAGATTAACACTAGAATCCCTGAAGCCTACAAAAAAACTTGGAATCCTGGGCTACCTTAAATACCTTCACACCTCTCCATTAGCATCTTCTGTTTTGCAAATGTGTCAATCAGCACCAGCAGCAGGCAGCCTGCTATTCCATCCCCCCACCGACACAGCTTGTCGTACACAAAGTTCTCCCAGCTCAAGACTGGGTGTGAGGTGCCTTGAATTGTATAGGGTAAATATATTTTTATTTGAAACACATACATTTCATTTCATGTGTGTTCCGTGTCTACAACGATCTGTGTAATTGAAGAATGACAGGAAATGCGAGGCAAGAAATGTTGCACACATAAATAGAACAGAAATTTTTTTCATGTTCTACTAATAATTGGCCAAATGCTCAAATGAAGTATATAATGTGTGAAGACTGAAGTCCAAATATCAAATAAACACTTTAACAAAAGACAAAGTGTTGCGTGTGGCTGGGGCCCTTGCCCGACCGAGTGTTACCTCCCCCAGGACAGTAGATGGCAACCCCCCTGGGTTGCAGTGGTGCCTTGGACTCCTGCAGGGCTTCATGGGAGTTGGAGTTTGGTGCAGCCTTGTTGGGATTTACAGGCACCGCCAGTTGGTGCTGAGCACTTGTGGGCAGTTCTTCCACCACACCTGGAAGTACTGCTGGAAATGAGTCATCCAGCACCTGGAGCACTTCCGGGTGCCTTATAAAAGGAGTCAGCAGCCACTACTCGGGGAGCCAGAGTCGGGAGGAGGAAGACAAAGCTTGACCGGAAGAGCAGAGGAGAGGAAAAAAAGAGGAAAAGAAAAAGAAGTATTGTGTTTGTGCTGTGCTTTGGACTGTGTTGTGCCTGTGGGAAACGGGGAAGGCGTTTCCCACAAGGAAAAAGAAAAAATAAAACGTGTGCCTTGAACTTGTGTCCCACACTTGTCAGTTCAGGTGGTGGTGCCAGTCTGGTGGTCCACAACAAATATAACAAAACAAGTGAGCCTTTTTTCAAGAATTTAACCACGGTAAAAGAATGTGGGATAAGGTACGACACACACACCCACATATACATCTGCTTGGCTGGTGTAGAGGTAAGAACTGCGGTCTCTAAGTCGAGAGGTGGCAGGGTCGATCTTGGGGCTTTCTAACATTAACTGTTTTGAGTAGTGAGCAGCTATTTATCAGTACTATTATAGAATAAAAACATACGTTTTGATTTATTTGAGTCTTTAACAGCCGGTGTAAATTCATGGCACTTTTGTAAAAGTTAGCGTTTTGTTTCTTTATTCACTTTTATTCTCTGTCACATTCACGCTCCCCCCGATCTGACACTGTTAGTTTTCAAATAAAGACGTGCTATAACAGAGGTGAACTCAGATGAGGATGAGGGCTCTAGATCGGAGAGGACATAAGCCCTCCCCGCAAGAAACGTCCACTCACACATAAGAACGTTGCTGCATCAGGCATAAATGCAAAAGATGGCACCGTTTGGATGCAGCAACAGGTTGGCATCATCTTGCCAGTGAATTTGCCACACACATCCTTCAACGAAACAGCAGGACCTAAAGAGCTTGTCAAGGTATCACGTAAAGTTCTGTTTGCAATTATGTTTTGTGATGGTCTTTATATAAAAAATATTTATATGTTACTTATATAAAAGCCAGATCGATTTTATTTACGTATCTTCCTACAGCGTAAAGTCACAAGTAGACTGCACAGCTTCCTGTGTTTGATCAACATGGGCATTCTGACAAAGTACACATGCAATGCTACTTCAGTACACAAATGACTTCAGCTGCAGGTGAAAGCTCCTGTTGCACTTTACCCAACTGTTGTTACGGTTCTGCCTTTGTTCAGAAGCAGCTCCAAAAGCTTTATGACCTTAGTCTCGGAAAGTCTTTCTCTCGTGGGAAGACTGGGATCTTTTCCTGAATAAGGAAAGCAGTATCAGAGTATGCTTTTTTTGGGTGTTGGAGGTTTGAAGATAGGCTGGGCAGCAAGCAGACATAGGGAGAATATGCAAACTATACGCAGCATGAACTGACTGAAATGCAAACCCTGCCTTGTCCTTCAATCAAAAAAATATTTATATAGAGTTAAAATAAATGGAGGCTTAACAAGTAAATGTCACTTTTATGTGAAACTTTTACAGAACTTCCCACTTTAAAAGATACATACTCATATTGGCAGGTATAAATAAATTTCATGAGAATAAGCTCCTGCATGTGTTCATGAAAGATGTCCTCTAGTGTTCGACCCCATTCCTCTTCTAGCCATGTACGGAACTCCTGTAAGAGATAACCACTATTATACTTGACTGTTTTGTAATGTTTTTTAAACAGCAAGGTCTAAAATGAAGTACAACACAGAACAAATTGAAGACATAAATTAGGTATACCAAGCAACCGTAAGTTCATAATAAAAAAATATTTAACAGGAAAAAACCTTCTCTATTGCTATTCAGAATTGTATGTTTCAAACAAGACAACAAGTATCAATTTAGAATTCTCTAAGGTGCTAGTTTAAAGTGATTATATTATATACTACATGTAAAGAGTTGGATTTATTAAAATGGAATTTGTCAAAGGCAGTACCTTACCATTTCTCAGTCTTTGTTAGACCCATCTTTGTTTAGCTACTATGTATATGCTAATCCAGCCAGTATAGCAACAACCTCACTTTTACATTACAGCTTGTTATAAGACTATGCCCAGTAGCTGATTCCATGCATGATCTCACTTTTAATAAGTACAAGTACATAATGTTTTCACATGAACTGATTGTTTCCTGTATTTGGGTTGGATGCAATTCAAAATCTATTCCTTACTTCTTGCCTTCCTCCAGGCATTCGATGGTGATCTGTCTGATTACATTTTGTTGAAAATTCATCCTTTTTCACTGTCTGCAAAATAAAAACAAAAAAATGACATAATACACTACTAGGGATGGGAATTGATAAGATTTTCACGATTCCGATTCCATTTTTGATTCTGTTTAACAATTCGATTATTTATCGATTCTCCTATCGATTCTTATTTTTAAAAAAGGAGAACACACAGGTCGATTAACTTAGAACTTTGTTTTATATCTTATCTTTGAACAAGATAGAAATTTAGGAGTAGCATGACCTTACAAACCCAACAGTGAGATCTTAAGAGATCCACAGCCTACGGCTCCTCGAAGGGGTGCCATGGGGTCCCCAGAAAAAAATGTGTAAATGTAAAATAATAATAAAATAAATATTCTTCTGTAGCAATAACAAAGTATAACATAAATTATTCTGTGGCAATTACACAAGAATGTCCAGTAACATTTACACTCTCCTTTTTAAAAGTATATATGAGCTGAGCACTCAAAAATAAAACTACATCAGCCAGCAACAAATACAATCAACTCAAGTCCAATGGAACTGTGCACAGTGCAATTCTGCAACCATCAACTATTTTGACAGCTACATCCATGTTGGCCGCATTATCAACAGTGGCTGCCACAACCTTGTCTTTGATACCATACTCCTCCAAGATCTCATCAGTCTCCTCTGCTACAGCTGTCCCTGTCTGTGCCTGGTACACTGGTTTGGTTTTGAGGACTTTTTCTTGAGCCTGGCCATTCCTGACATAATGCAGCGTTACTGTGAGGTAATGATCTTGACTAAAACTTGCCCATCCATCTGCAGTGACGGCTGCCTTCAACACATGTTTCAGCTCAGAAATGGAAACGGATGAAACATCTGGTAAGAGGAGAACACGCAAATTTGACATTCCCTGACTTAGCATACAATTAAACACATTCACTTACCGAAAATCGGGGGCATCTACTGTGGCAAATGGGTGCAAGCCTTTTACCACAAACTTAGTCACTGCTCGGTGACATTCGTCTATCCTGGCCTGTGTCATTTTACTTTTCCCCGCCTCTGTGAAAGGAGAAGCTACCGGTAGACTGCAGCGAGAACTGCCAGCATCTGAGACAGCCAGACTCTGTCTGTCTCTCTCGTCATGGTCATCTAAATGCAATGCACAATAATAGCAGGTTTTGCAATAAGGCAAATCGCGCTAACATAATATGCAATGTTAATTGATTAGTTACCTGTCGTATTAACGGGAGAGGACCTGCAAACGTTACCGCTGCTGCTGGGTTGAGATTCACTAGTCCGGAGCGGATCAAAAACACAACATTCATTTAAGGTTATCGCGTGTTTTGTGTGCAAATGCTTTTGCATATTCGTAGTGTTTCCTCCCTTTGATTAAATATCTACTTTGCAAGTATTGCAAGTTGCCCTGTTGTCATCCTTTCTCGTAAAGTATAACCAAACTTTTGAGCATTTGTGCCGCTTAGGCGCCATGTTTCCTGCTGGGTAAATGACGCTACGCAACGCGGTGACGTCATTCGAGGCAACTGGAATCGATAGGGGAATCGTTTGCAAAAATGGCAAGCAATTCCAAGGAATTGAAACAGTGGGAACCGGTTCTCAACAAGAACCGGTTTTCGATGCCCATCCCTATACACTACTGAACATCTCTTCATATGGTCCTTTTTCAATAAGTATGATCTTTGGTATACTTTTACAAAACAGGAAAGTACCAAATTCAAAACATATATTCGGTACCAAATTCTACAAAAGGATCCTTTATAGTAGTTAGATATTGGTGTTCATTGTACAAAAGAATGTGCAATTTGCACACAATTCCATAGTATACTTTAGTCTACTGTATCATTTTGGCGACATTTTGAATGTTGATTTACACATGCATGTAGTAATTTCACCATCCTGTAGAAGCGATAAGACTTTATAAACCTATAAACCTATTTCACTTATTGAAAATGTGGTAATTTAAAAAAACAGTTTTTACTGCTTTTGCTGCCTAATCTAATTTTTTTTAGAAGAAAACAGCAGGTTCAACTTATAAATATGGTGTCACTTGGTGAGTGGAGGTATTGTGATTTAAAGACAAGGTTATAACAGAGCAGCTGATTGTGAGGGGTGGAGAATTGGTTAGTTAATAGGTACATGTAATTGAGAGATCAGCATAGTAGCTGCTTGTTAACTGCTTTGGGAGTTAAATGGGGGCAATGCCTGCATACAAGACAAACTGCCAGAGTATGGAAATGTAAGGAAAGTAATTTGCTGATTCAGATCAGGTTTTGGGATGGCTGAAAGTGGAGAGTCCAGACTGAGCAATCTAAGGGCAGCATGGAGTGTCTTTCATCCACAAGATGCATCGAACCTGGGATGGGATGCTGGAGGTAGAAAAGACAGTGACCCAGTTGAAAGTTCTACCAGTATGGAGGGGAGATGGCAGAGAAGCTCTCTGCAGGCACTGACTTGAGGCAGCAGTGACGGAGCTAGAAGCACAGCCAAGTTCAGGGAAAATGGCATCAGGGTTTCTGATCTGAGAGAGAACAGCAGAAACTAGTGAAGATCGCCTGGGAGAGAAACTGCAATTGGAATGGACTAATGGAGATTCAGCAGATGGATGGAATAAGAAGAAAGAATAATTCATCGCTTGCATTTTCATTGGGAATGTGGTGATACAGGGGGGTCTGCTGGAGCCAATCCCAGCCAACACAGGGCACAAGGCAGGAACCAATTCCGGGAAGGGTGCCAACCCACCGCAGGGCACACACAAACACACCCACACACCAAGCACACACTAGGGCCAATTTAGAATTGCCAATCCACCTAACCTGCATGTCTTTGGACTGTGGGAGGAAACCGGAGTGCCCGGAGGAAACCCACGCAGACACGGGGAGAACATGCAAACTCCACGCAGGGAGGACCCGGGAAGCGAACCCAGGTCTCCTTACTGCGAGGCAGCAGCGCTACCACTGCGCCACCGTGCCGCCCAAGTATTGATTTATGTTGTAATAATATAATATTAAACATACACTGATCAGCCACAACATTAAAACCACCTACCTAATATTGTCAAGCTCTTCCTCATGTCATTAAAACAGTTCTGACCCAACAAGGCATGGACTCAAAAAGTCCTCTGAAATTGTCTCATGGCATCTGGAACCAAGACATTAGCAGCAGATCGTTCAAGTTCTCTAATTTACAAGTTGGGGCCTCCACTGATGCTCAATCAGACTGAGATCTGGGGAAGTTGGAGGTCAAGTCAACACCTTGATTACTTTGTCATGTTCCTCAAACCATTGCTGAACAATTTTGGCTGTGCAGAAGTGTGCATTATCCTGCTGAAATTGGCCACTGCTATCAGGGAATACCATTGCCATGAAGGGATATATGTGGTCTGCAACAATCTTTATGTAGCTGGTGCATGTCAAACTAACATCCTCATGAATGCCAGGGCCCAGGATTTCCCAGCAGAACATTGCCCAGAGCATCACACTGCCTCTGCTGGCTTGACTTCTTCCCATAGGGAATTCTGCTATCGTCTCTTCACCAGATAATTGATGCACATGCACCCAGCCAGGCACTTCAATTCCTCAGACCATACCACCATCTTCCATTGCCTGCTATTTGGAGATGCTCTGACCCAGTCACCTAGCCATTACAATTTGCACTTGTCAAAGTCACTTATATCCTTATGCTTTCAGATTTTTACTGCTTCCATCTCAACTGACTGTTCACTTTCTGACTAATATATCCCAAACCTTGACAGGCACCACTGTAACAAGATCATCAATGTTATTTACTTCAACTGCCAGTGGTTTGAATATTGTGGCTGATCAATGTATTATACATTAAGTGTGTGTGGTCTGTACACTGCAATGGAATATATGTACATATTTATACTTGAAGTCTATATGTTTATTTTTCTGTAAACAATACAACTTTAATAAACTTATTTGTTAATTTGTAGTTTATTGCTGAAAGGTGGGTGAGAACATGCATGATTGCTTTGAGCTGGATATTGGCTTGCTCAACCTGAACAAAAAAATAAATCTAATTAACTGGTGGTCACATAAGTTTTGACACACTAGGGATTTATAGTACCTTGGTGGTTTACTGCTACTTTTGGAAATAAAACCAAAACCAAATAGCTAAAAAAGATATCTGTAAGATATGTATAGATAAAGCAACTATAGAGAACTAACCTGTATGTCTCCTTTATGGGGTCCTTTATAGCCATACATGCACTCTACTGTTGCCTTACTTGACTCCCACATGTGAATGCGGAAAAGGGGTCTGCGCCTCATTGGATCATTAACTCGTGGATCATGTGGTGGGAGATACATCCAGCCAATTATAAATAAACCATCCACCTAAAGGTAGCAAGAGAAAATATAATTTAATAACAACACCACAGCAAACCCAATGGTTAACAACACTGTTAAATTATTCAAGTTGCCATCAAAAAAAAATCTAACTACAGAACTGACCATATGTTTGGTTTTTTTTTTTTTTTAATTTTGTAACTCAAAGTCCTACTAATGAAGCTTAAAATTTTGTAACCAGTAGATAACATTAACAAAAAGGTTCTGTGGACCAGTTTCAGCACAACCAAAACTTTAGGTAACACTTCTCCATGGCATGAAGGCAGGTCATACATTGCAGTCATAGCAAGTCTTGGAAAACAGTAGTGTAATACTCCATGCCCTGGTGCAACTGAAGCAGCTAAATGGCTTGATGTGAAGGTCAAATGACCACCCTACTAGCTATAAACCTCTTCATGTTACCTTTTACAGTTCTTTTTAACATCTGCTTTTTAAACATACAGGCACTGGGTTGTTAAACAAGCACCTCTATCTGACGATCACCAAGTCATCATCACCAGCTACTGTTGCATATTATAAACTAAGCTAATGATAACATAGCCTCCTCAGTGTTATATTTACCCCCGGAAAACAAGTAAAAAAAATGTTGAATTTTTTTAACATCAAAAAATGTTTCGGTTTATAACAGGAACGTGTAAATACCAAATAAACACTGTAGGAAAGATATGTCTGTTGTTCACAGCTGTACTAATGCTAAGTTAGTATACTTGCTTCATGTGATATATTTTGAAACTACCCAATGCACATAAGCACCGTTCGAACAGATATCGAAAGATTTTTTTTCTGTAATATTTTATTCATTGCTTGTATATGACAAGGTAGAATGTTACTGCCTAAGCCACACGATCGGCACCACCCATTGGGTTACCGTAGCCTCCCACAACCTAAGGCATTGAAAATTCCACATTTCCGGGATAAACACTGACAGTTACTGCACTGTGAACAGTGCTTAAGTGGCACATGCTTTTCTTGTCCTCCTACTTGATTGCAATTATTTTACCTTTTTGCCACACAGCAACTTGAAGCATTCACATGAACAGAGTCATCAGTTATATTACAGTGATTCAGTCATACTGTGCTGTATGTGTCAGTTTTCCTTTGGTAAAAATCTCAAGATGATTAAGTGAGGTATAGAAACTAGGGCTTTGCAATGTCTTATACGCTGACAACGTTATAGTATCATTTCAAAACACTGACCATGTATAGTATCATCGCCTTGGGTGGGACAGAGGGGGACCCTTGGGTGAGGAGATCGAGAGATACTTGTGGATTATGAATAATTAACCGATCTCCCCTTGTACCACAGTATGCGGGCTGGAGGATGGTGTCTTTTAGCTAAGGACACAGTAGTTTTGTTGTCTCACAGATTGCTGTCAATTTAGCAATCTGATATTACTGTACTTGTATTCAGTAATGTTATTTTGATGATTCAAAGGTTATTTGTTCCAAGTTCATTTAAAATTACTACAAATCATGATGATGTATTAGCACAAAGCTCTAAAATTAGCTCTGCCTCATCATAAAATAAAATTGAATAAATGTCTGCCAATAGAAAAATAGTTTTTTTTTTTGGAAACTAGAATTTACTGATTATTTTTACTCACTCAAACACAGCATCCTCAGTTGTTCTCTTTCTATCTTCTTCTGACCAGAAAAATCTAAACAACTCAGCATTCCGTACAAAAAAAAAAAAAAATCGTACTTTGTTGTGTTTGACCATGAATTGGATAAAGTACATATTTTGCCATTTCTTATCATGCATGCAAATGACATGCCGCAAAAAAAGTGCATAATGCCGAGTGTTGATTGTTATTGTGAGCTTGCAATGTATGTGATGTGCATGCAGAAGGACAATGGCACAAGCTTTGTAAAAATACATAAGGTGCTGCTTTTATATATAGTGTAGTGTTTATCTCAGATTTACTATCTCATGTACAGAATGAAATTACATTCCTATTTGCAAGCAGTGGTTGAAGTGGAACCAAATTACTGGCAGTACTCGGTTTAGCAAGTGTTTTGTTCCACCTCCCAATTTGTTATTATATTTACATGAAGGGGTGGGGAGCTCCTCCTCGGAAGTCAGAGTGCGTGTATATTAGTATAGAATATCGAAGAGAGGGGGATCCCCTTGAAGGTTACAGCATTGTCTGTCAGAACAAGCAAGCACCACCACATCACCACTTTCCATGTCTGGTGCCTGAGTTTTTCCGACACTGCTCAATACAGTAATTATTTTCAGCAACAGTTTTCTGCACCATACTATCAACAACAAATTGTAAACAATCCAGAAAACTATGATCAACAGACATCTTCAGACTGGGATTACTAGGATGTGCAGGATTGTCAGCAGTAGTAGCTGACACCTAGCAAGAACACCACAGAAACTTGGCAGGTCGAAATTTACCGAAAAGGTGTCAGTTTTACTGTCTGTGTCAACATCTGATGGCCAATTTACATTGTTATTACTATCATTCGATTCAAGCAATGGCTAAGTTTCAGTTTGTTCTAAAACTGGCTTTATGTTTTTTTTTGCCATCGTGTTTTTGGTAGGAGGCTCCATCCCACTAACAAGTATTGATGAGTTACCATGAAGTGGCAGATGGCATGGAAATATTTATGATTTTCTGCAACATATTTCATCCACTAGTTGGCAACAGAATACTGTCCAGCAAGTTATTTCTGCTTATAATGTAATCATTATAAGTCACCATAAGTCTGACTCTGATTTAACCAAATTTACACTGAATTCCAAGCTGGATTCACGCTGAGGTTATTGTAAAGGAGGTTGAAAGGTTCCAGTATTTTTAAGCTGGAATAGGAATCAGCAAAATTTATAGATTTTCAAAAGAAAGTCCAGATCTTTTGCAATTATTAAGTGTCTTCTCCTTAACATGTGATTATGACTTTGCTTGTGGATAGGATCAGCACTATCAATTTATTTGCATTACATACTTGCTTGAAGAAATCATGTTGTGATTATTTACTTGTAATTTGTTGGTTATTAACATCTCTGTTAGGCACAAATTTAGTGTATTAGAGATGTCATAAGAACTGCCACAATTCAGTACCAAGTCCATACAAAAAAATCCAAAAATATAACAATACTAGCTTGTTTACAGCATTGGTAGTACCAAGTAAAAGTTACTACTGCACTCATGCATGACTGTAAGCAGATGAACTACTTCAGAAGACTAACTACTATGTAAGAAATACATGAGTAAAAACTACAAAAATTGCTTAGAGTGGTGATAATACACCATTGATATCTCCTTCCATTGAACTCCCTATGCTGCAAGTCAGCTTTTCCTTTGTATGTCGCTTTGGCTAACTCATTAAAATATTTGGATATCGAAATTTCTCCTCCAATGCAAATCATTACAGCATCTAATTACCATTGTATTTTTAAGCGTGTCAAAGAATCCCTTTCCTCCTGGTCCTTTCTTCCACTGTATTTTCGTTCCAGATTGGCAATTACTAACATGAACATAGTCCCCATTTTTAACTCTGTTAGTGCTACACACCTTCTATCACATCCATAAAATAGTTTTTCAGGAGTTAGAGCTCATTGGTCTGCCTTCCTATAAAATGGTAAGCAATCCGCTTTGCTCCGTAATAAGTCTGAGGGCAGGGTGTCTTTGCCAGACCTAAAATAATACCATTGGTTATTTACCCTTCAACCAATATGGAACTGATTACATCCTCCCACCATTCTGGACCCCTATTGAATTCAACAGGGTGTCCAAGAGATCCTTCTCTGTTCTTCTGTTTACTGCTTTGAAACTAAAGTCATGCCACCCTACTTTAAGTCCCTTAGTATTAAATGTTCTGGCGAAGGGTGGAGAAACATCTTGGCACAACTCCAATTTAGCTCAGCCATACCCCCATCTTCAAGACTCCTGTCCTTTGTACTGGCAGCAGACCCATCTCTTTTGATGGTTGGTGCTAGGTTATTTTGCTCCCTAGGCCAAGCTAATTAGTGCACCAACCGACTGTTCAGTAGCTAACCTGTGCAGCTGGGTTCCCCCACCTTATGATCTACACCACAGGCAAATGCCTAACTCACCTTAATGGTGGCACCCGCCCTGAGTATACATTGCAATTACTTGTCTAGCTGCAGAGTTTGTGTCACTGCTTGAACTAACCAGTGCAGCATCAGTGACTGAGGAAAAAGTCATAGACAAGGCATAATCCATACAATAAATGTTACTTTTCCTTGTGTTTATTGCTAAAGATTAAGATGTTTCAAAATCAATAAATCCTTTTATGCTAAAGTATAATTAAACAGGCCAGTACAAATATTGTACAGCCAAACATTTCAACTTCACTGGAACATTCACCCACTGGCACTCTGGTGGTGTTGCACACACTGAAATTTATTTTTTGTCCCACCAATCCCAAAGGAATTTTTTTTAATTCCATTTTTGATACCTTTTACATTTGCACTATTTTTTTTTGCAATTACTTCAACCATTGTTTTTCCATGGTCAATCCTTTGTTACTTTATGGTTTCCTTCTAATGCTGGTCTAGATATCAACAACGTGTTTGGTCTGTTTTGTTTAAAAAAAGTTTGGAGAAGCTGTAGAGAAAAACTACTGGATGACCTTGAGGCATGACCTTGCCCAGACAGTTTTAAGCAGAATGAAGAGGCGGTGACCTAATTTGGGGAAATCTGTTTGATAAACTTCAACCTGGTGAGGATGCTTTGGACAGGTTTGCATTGGACTCCTAAATCTCCCTATTAAGGCCTATGTCAGGTTACTGGAGAGGAGACTCCTTCTGATGGCTGGGCCTAAGACAAAGGATGAACAATGTGGATTCTGTCCTGGCAGTGGAACAGTGGATCAGCTCGTCTCCCTGGCATACTTACTGGAGGTTGACTAGAAGTCTACATGTGCTTTGTATATGTGAATAAAAGCATATGACCATCCCCCTTGTTGTGGGAGTGTTGCAAGAATATGGGGCCGCTCTGGAGTGCTACTCATTCGCCATATGAACATAGTAAGAGCTGTGCCTGAATACTTGGCATTAAGTCGAATTTGCTCATTGTGGCTGTTGGACTTTGTCAAGACTGTGTTTTGTCACTGCTCCTGTTTGTGGTTTTTATGGAAAAAGACAGAAGGCACATCCAAGGATGTGAGGGTGTCCAGCTGAGAAAGTTAAAGGTTACATCATTGCTTTACGTTCTCCTCTTTGCCTCATCTGAATGTGACCTTGGGCAAACAGGTGAGTGATTTGCTGCTGAGTGTGAAGAGGCAAGGATGAGGATCAGCACCTCTCATGGTTCATTTCTGGAAAAGTGAATTATACTCTCTCTACATAAGAGGGGGTGTTCTTTGTTGAGGAGTTCAAGTATCATGGCATTTTATTCACAAATGACAGAAGAAGAGAATGCGAGATCAACAAGAGGACTGGAACAGTGACAATTGTTTCTTTGGCGATATACCAGTCTGTGGTGGTGAATCAGAAGAAGAGTCAAAAGACAAAGCTCTTGATTTACCAGTCAATTTATATCTGTTATCACCTATGGTCATGAGCTGTAGGTATTGACTGGATGAATGAGATTGCAAGTATAATCGTCAGATATGAGGTTTCTTTGCAGGGGCTGTGAGCGGACACTCTGTGATAGGGTGAGAAGGTCAGCTATTTGGGACAGCCTCAGAGTAGAGTCGCTACTCAAGAGTAGCCAGCTGAGGCAATATGGACATGTTGTAAAGGCACTCCTACTTGGGAGAGACACTGCAGCAGACCCAAGACATACTGCAGAGATTATATTCCAAGTGGCTAAGGACCTAAAGAGAATTCCCTGAGAACAGTTGGAATCTACAGCAGGGGACAGGAATGTCTGAGCTGACCAGCCTTCCTGCAGCTGCGATTATCACAAGGAGAAACAGTTTGAGATAATGAGATAAACAAGTCTCATGCAACATTTTGCAATGCTTGTGTACAGTTCCTTTAATACCAATATATAAGTCTGAATACAGAATAATCTGTACTAAGCTGGTCCAAATTTTATAAACATGCTTAGCCCATTTCAGACTGTTCATCAAGCCCAGCTTGTATCCTAACTTTTTCAGTTAAGTACTAAAGGAGTAAGTGTCTAGCTTTGCATTACATTTTACAAACACACAATTCTTTTGCAAGGAATTTCAGATCCTACTGTGCAGAATGTAAGATAAACAGTACCCAGATTAAATTGTAAGCAACACTCAATCATTCAATGGATGCCACATGTTAAACTGAACACTCTACGATATTCTCCTAGAAGTTATACTTTAATTAATTAGAAACAAACTAATGTGAAAAGACCAGTTTTGTAAAGGGTTTGAGTACAACATCCTCTGAATATGAATACTGCTTTTAACTACATATACTTCTATCATATGATATCAAATTATAAATTGACTTTATCCTCGAGTAACACTCGTATAAATTGTGTAAAGTCTTTCATACCATACCAAGTTACAATTCAGCAGGAAAAAAGGGTTAAAACTCAAGATGAAATGTTGATGTAATAGTAATTGTAGTGATCATTCAGCATTTAATACTTTTTTTAGGTACAGTAAAATTGTTACTTCAGAAAAAGTAATTAAAACAATGCTTTCATATTATTTAACCTAATCACTCTTACCACAACATTGAGAAGTCCTCCATAAGGTCCAATGTCAGGTTGCCATAAACCTAGGATGTGTCGGTAAGGATACAGCACTGAAAATAAGAGAGACAGTAGTAATACTACAAATAAACAAAATTCTTATTATATGCAACTTCCCAGGTGTAATTTGTACTATACATACATTAAATCTTGCTTAGCACACACACTATTTATATTATTAATAGTTTTATCAGATAAATTTAGCATCCATTATAAAATTATATGATTTCCTAATTATTGTTTGTTAGTCTGCTTACTTAGAAAGCCTGGTAAGATACTTAATCAAGGAAACTAATTAATAAATCAGTGTTGCTGGGAAGTTTTAAAAAATTCCAAAATTAAAAAGGAAAACTGGCACACATTGATACATTTTTTCACATTTCCAAATGAATGAGGCCCATTATGGCAAAACTATTCTTGAGCATATACTGGTATCTATTGATTTACATTACTAAATCGGCAAAGGGTCCCTTGTCTGCATCAGTGTGAGAGATTAAGGCAAGAGAAAGGAACACTAAATCAGTTGTTTTAATGACCTACTTGCAAAACTAAAATAAAAACGACTCAAACGTTTCCACAGCTCCAGCAGAAAACATTTTAACTAGAAATAATCAATAATGCACAAAGTCTTAAGTGGTAAGTTTGTGTGACTTGCTGTCTTATATATTGTGTGCACTATATATGTAGCAAGGTTATTACAGTTTAGCCTTTTTATATTACTTTTTATTTCTATATTTTTTTCTGAACTTAGTTGGAAATTCAGTTTAGTTTTCCTTCATCATGTATTTTTAGTTTTAATTTAGTTTTTATTTTACAAAGACATTTCTATTTTATTTTTATATATAGTAGACCCCTGCGAAGTCACGGTTCAGGGTTTGTGGACTTGGTCGTTTGCGGATTTTTTTTCTTAGAACCTAACTATTAATTGTTAGCGGAAATATCCTCCGCAATTTTGTATGGCTTTTTTTCGTGGCAATACTGTGCTGTAGAGAGAACAGGAAGCAACCGCTGAGGGAAATGCGGTTTGGGATGGTGAAAGTAGCCAAACCAACAGCGTTATTCATTTCTCCTTGCTGCTGATTGACTGCTGCCATGTGACGCGTCTCCAGGTGAGTGGGTTTACCACCGCGGTTTGGGATGGTGAAAGTAGCCAATCCGAGAGCGTTATTCATTTCTCCTTGCTGATGATTGACTGCTGCTTTGTGACACATCTCCAGCTGAGTGTCCTCGTGTTTTCCATTTTGTTATTGTTTTGTTATTTTTTAAACGCACACGATGTTGTCGAACCGCTCAGCACCTTCTAAAGCTTCTGGAACTGAGCCTAAGCGCCAGAAGAAGTTTAAAACACTTCAGGAGAAGGTTGATTTGCTCCGGGAACTACAAAGTTATGCTGCAGTAGTTCGCCACTATGGCATTAATGAAAGCACCGTATGCTACATAAAGAAGAACAAAGCAGCAATCTGGAGTACCGTATCTGTAAGTTTCTGTGATAGTGCCAAAAAGGAAAAGACCGTAAGGAATAAAAATATCGTCAGGATGGAACCTGCCTTGGCACTGTGGATCACCGACTGCAGGAAGACGGTAACATCATTCGTGAGAAAGAACAGAAATTGTACCAGCAGTTTGCTACAGGAGACAATGTAGCAACTTCCTATCACAATGTTCCTGAAACCTATAAAGAAAAGCCAGCACGAAACCTCACCAGAAGAAGACCCATACAAAGATATGACTCCCCCTGAAGCACCTAAAGAAGAGGCGCCACCCGAGGAGTTTTAAATCTACTAAAGTTTTAAAGCTACTTCATCATCATCATCAATATCATTCATCTTTGGCGAGTACCCGTACATTTTACTATATTTTAATTAATTGAAATTATTATGTATTTACTCTACTTATAACAAAGAAAATGACAGCACATACCAAAGAAAACGTGCTTACATGAATTACAGTACATATAGCGATATTTTACATTCTAGCACCGCGGAAGACATAGCAGTACAGTACTGTACAGTAAGACGGGTTTACCTTTACATTCTGTTTTTAGGTAATATATTAAGGTAATTTTTTACGTAATGTATTAATGTATTAAGCTGAGTTTGCAACAAAATTAAAATGCTTTGGGGGCGTGCTGCATTTAGGGTTGAAACTATAAAAATAGGCATTTAAAAGGCATTTTTTAATCACATCCAAAAGTCGCGGTTTTTCACAATTCACAGGTGTTCTAGGAACGTAACCCCCGCGAATTTTGGGGGTGTACTGTATATATTAGTTTCAATTTTAGTAATTATGGCATATTAAAGAGCTACTATGAAGTTTAGTTTTTGTGTCACAATGAGAGAACTGTACACTTAACGGGTTTGGATACTAGTTTAATGTTAGTGGAAGCTTACTACACTACACGACACAGTTTACTATTTGGTTTTATTTTTGTCTGATAAAAACAAGCATAATCAAAACCAGGTACTGAATATGAACAATTTTACAAAATTTTACAATTTTTAAAATATTTTCTATGTCATGTATGCTGAACAAATCTGCGCTGACTGTTGGCACTTTTTTCTTTTCCTTTTATTGCCCAGAATGGGCTAATTTGTAATGAATTTTAGGTGAATTTTAAGGTGTGAGGGTTTTTTACTCTAAATGTCTACAGCACACAACATATCCTGCTCCAACGACAATGTGCTTATAATGAACGCCTTGAATATTGCATTCAAAAATCTAAGATACTGGGCTTTGTAATTTTCTACCAGCCATATTAATCTCTGATTCCATCTCGGACACAAACAATTTATAGACAAAATTTTGCCATCAAAATTTTGAAATCAGAAAACAGAATCTACTGTGTTCTGACAGGTGTGATCATGAAAATCACAGGGGCTTAGGAAGAACAGGGCTCTTAGGCTTGAATCAGTTTGCAGACCCCACCTAGCTGTATTGAGGGAAACAGAAAAACAAGCATGTAGTGTCAAGGTTAGGGGCAGTGAGACTTGAATAGCCCATGCATAACAATAGTTAACCTATTTTGAGCAGAGCAAGAGCAGGTAATAAGAGTTCGGACAGACACAAAATGACAGAGACAGCATCTGAGATTAGGAACAATATATGCATTATCTAAAAATGTTAATCCAGAGCAGGATCACAGGAAACCTGGAGCCTACCCAAGTAGGTTTGGATGCAAGGCAGGAAAAATCCCTGGTATGCAATATGTATGATATGGCTGAGGTTAAGAACAAAAAGAATATGATGATTTCAACTATCTATTTTGAGAGAGAGAGAGAGAAAAACACTGAAAAAATGGGGACAGATATTTTAAAACATGATTCTGCTATTGGATTATTTTCACAATATTTGGTATTAAGAATGATGAATATTATCTAAAAAAGATAAATTAATAAATATAGCATAAATACAAAAACACACTAGTATGTTTAGCTTTTCATCGCTTGGAAGACTCTCTCCACCTGCCTACCTACCTGTAGTTCAGTAGAGACGTTGCCAACTCAGGAATTTTACAAAATTTGTATCTCTTCGTTGTTAAACAACATTTTTAAAGCAAAAGTGATTGGTCAGAAAAAATATGCTGATCTTGTATGATGATCTAGTCCAGTGGTTCTCAATCTGTGGGGCGGGCCCCCCTAGGGGGCGCGAAGTAACAAAAAGGGGGGCGCAAAGATGTGAAAAAAAGAAAACAAGAATCGAAAATATGAAAAATACATCTATTGAAACCAAAACAAATTAACTTAAACTGCATTCTGATACTAGAAAAATAAATATACAGTAGAGTTAGATAAATGTTGATAAAAGTTAAGTAGGTATAATAAAATATGCATCTATGATATATCATTAATTAAAAAAGAACAAATTGGTATTAGTGGGCTCCTTTCAAAAAAACGTTACGGGGGGCGCGATTAAAACTTATGAAAACTCGGGTCGCAAATACTTAAAGGTTGAGAAACGCTGATCTAGTCAGTCTCTCGATCAGTGCAGTTTTATTTTCAAAAATCGGGAGTGGTCTCCCCTAGACTTTCTCATGTACTCGGATATGGGGATGGATATTTGAGGAATAAACCACAAGACAATGATTATATTATGTACATTAAAGAACCATCAACAACAAATCAAATCAAATTAATAATATATTGAACAATTATTATAAAAGTAAAGTTAAATCGGACTCTGCAGCTGCATGAATAAAAAAAACAAATTGAGTATGTGTTCAGGTAAAGAACCATTTTCAGTTGATGGATTTGGCCCAAAAGTTAATACAGATCAAGAATTTTGGTGTAACGACCACATGCCAAATTTCACCCATCTATCTAGTTGAGTTTTTGAGTTATCGTGTTTATACACACACATATATACATAATTCCAAAAAACAGTATTTTCTGACTCGGGGAGGTCTAAAACGTCAAGATTCATCAAAATTTCGAGGTTGAGTTTTTTTCATGATTAATATACTTTCTCTATACTTTGTGTGCGAAGTGGCAGGTGAATTACTGTCAACAAAAAGCAGGCACCTGAGAAATAAACTGAAACATTATTCATTCATGATTTTTCTGTCCATACGGTAAAGGATTTGTTGACCACCACATTCCAGTTTCAGGTGTTTGAATAACATCTTGATATAAAACAAGTGCAAAGAAAGGCGGCATGTAAATCGCTTTCTATTCCAGAGGCTTTACATGCGTATTCAGCTTGCTCTGTCACTGCAAATGCTGTGTGAACACCCAGCCTCCTTCACCAGCCGAGGTTCACTGGATGAACAAGTGCAGGCGGCTCGTGGTGGATGACTTTCAGTTTTAGGGGTTAAAAACTAACAGCAAGAATATTCATTCAAAAACGGAAACTAAAATTATTTTAGTAAATTATTATTTTATTTCAGTTAGTCTTTCCAGCTACTTTAATATTTTCGTTTAGTTTTAGTTTTAGTTTTTCATTTCGGTTTTGTTATTTTATTTCAGTTTACGAAAATGTTATTTTAATAATAGTTTCAGTTTTGATTTTAGTTTTCGTTAACTATACTAACCTTGATATGTAGCATATTTTCTGTTTAGAACTTCGTCCAAATTTCCTATCATACTAACAATATTCCAAATGTCAATATTTACAGTGCATCCGGAAAGTATTCACAGCGCATCACTTTTTCCACATTTTGTTATGTTACAGCCTTATTCCAAAATGGATTAAATTCATTTTTTTCCTCAGAATTCTACACACAACACCCCATAATGACAACGTGAAAAAAGTTTACTTGAGGTTTTTCAAATTTATTAAAAATAAAAAAATTGAGAAAGCACATGTACACAAGTATTCACAGCCTTTGCCGTGAAGCTCGAAATTGAGCTCAGGTGCATCCTGTTTCCACTGATCATTCTTGAGATGTTTCTGCAGCTTAATTGGAGTCCACCTGTGGTAAATTCAGTTGAATGGACATGATTTGGAAAGGCACACACCTGTCTATATAAGAGCACAAACCAAGCATGAAGTCAAAGGAATTGTCTGTAGACCTTCAAGACAGGATTGTCTCGAGGCACATATCTGGGGAAGGTTACAGAAAAATTTCTGCTGCTTTGAAGGTCCCAATGGGCACAGTGGCCTCCATCATCCATAAGTGGAAGAAGTTCGAAACCACCAGGACTCTTCCTAGAGCTCGCCGGCCATCTAAACTGAGCGATCGGGGGAGAAGGGCCTTAGTCAGGGAGGTGACCAAGAACCCGATGGTCACTCTGTCAGAGCTCCAGAGGTCCTCTGTGGAGAGAGAAGGACCTTCCAGAAGGACAACCATCTCTGCAGCAATCCACCAATCAGGCCTGTATGGTAGAGTGGCCAGACGGAAGCCACTCCTTAGTAAAAGGCACATGGCAGCCCGCCTGGAGTTTGCCAAAAGGCACCTGAAGGACTCTCAGACCATGAGAAAGGTCTGATGAGACAAAGATTGAACTCTTTGGTGTGAATGACAGGCGTCACGTTTGGTGGAAACCAGGCACCACTCATCACCAGGCCAATACCATCCCTACAGTGAAGCATGGTGGTGGCAGCATCATGCTGTGGGGATGTTTTTCAGCGGCAGGAACTGGGAGACTAGTCAGGATAAAGGGAAAGATGACTGCAGCAATGTACAGAGGCATCCTGGATGAAAACCTGCTCCAAAGCGCTCTTTACCTCAGACTCGGGCGACGGTTCATCTTTCAGCAGGACAATGACCCTAAGCACACAGCCAAGATATCAAAGGAGTGGCTTCAGGACAACTCTGTGAATGTCCTTGAGTGGCCCAGCCAGAGCCCAGACTTGAATCCGATTGAACATCTCTGGAGAGATCTTAAAATGGCTGTGCACCGACACTTCCAATCCAACCTGATGGAGCTTGAGAGGTGCTGCAAAGAGGAATGGGCGAAACTGGCCAAGGATAGGTGTACCAAGCTTGTGGCATCATATTCAAAAAGACTTGAGGCTGTAATTGCTGCCAAAGGTGCATCGACAAAGTATTGAGCAAAGGCTGTGAATACTTATGTACATGTGATTTCTCAGTTTTTTTATTTTTAATAAATTTGCAAAAACCTCAAGTAAACTTTTTCACGTTGTCATTATGGGGTGTTGTGTGTAAAATTCTGAGGGAAAAAAATGAATTTAATCCATTTTGGAATAAGGCTGTAACATAACAAAAGGTGGAAAAAGTGATGCGTTGTGAATACTTTCTGGATGCACTATATACTCTCTCATTCACACCTCTCACTGTTAAATTTCTCATCTGTCTGATAGCATGTGACTGCAGCATAAGGCATGCTCTTTCTTTTATCTTGAGCTGTGGAAATATGACAGAAAGACACAAATAAAACATACAAGAACAATAAGTGGATGAAGATAAAGAGTGAAACAACATCCCAGGTTTATGAGTTAGATTCTTGGGGTTCTGCGAGATTGTTTCTACAGTTAAGTGTTTTGAGCCTTGAAGGAGGTTTAAAAATGTATTTCATTTTTGAACCACTGTAATTCCTAACATAGATGTTAACAGCTCGCAGATCCTGTGATTTCTACCATGAGTTAGGGGTTTGAAATGTTCTTCCAGTCTTTCTAGTCCCATTTTACCATATCTGTAAGTCGTCTTCAGAATAATAATAAGGATTTTACTTTTTTTATTGTATTAAATCTTGTAACATTTCTTTCTGTTTTGATTTACAAGTTTACAGCTTTTCATAAATACATACCTGAAATGAAACTAAGTAACCAAAACTAAAATATGCTGAAGAGTGGTCTGGAATGTTGTGATATTGTACACATAGTTTAAAAGAAACTGCAAAATGCTACAAGATTTTCCTGTTGTGTTTTTAAAATCTGAAGGATGGGTATATTTATATCTATGCGTCTTGGTTTTTGCCAATAGAAATTAACTTTACGTCAGTAGCCCTTTAAGGTTCTCAAGTTACTGCTATGACATATACAACACTTGTATGCATCCTGAAACTATCCTATAAAAGGTACAGTGTCCCGTTTATTCCTGCTACAAGCACGCTTCATATGATAAAAATGTCAAAAAAAACAAATTACCCACATGTATCAAAGAAATGCACTGCACTTCCTATAAATACTGACAGGGCAGGGAACCTACACATCTGAGTTTGTACAACTCTTCAGGCAATTAGAAGTTGGAAATGTTAATAGTTTATATAAAGTTTATATAAAGTTTTATTACTCCAGTATGCATGCAGTGCCATGTGGATACCATCCCAAGAAAAGCAGAGAAAGAGAGAAAGAAATTATACATTTACAGCAGTTTATATAAGCAGTGAACAACATTACTTCTTACTTATATGTGTCTATTCTTCAACACATTATTGGGTCCATATTTAGTACATATCATGAATAGTACAGAAGGGCGTGGAAGTGTGTGTGTGTGTCTGTCTGTCTGTCCGGCCCAGAAGTGAGAGGTAGAGTCGGAGTAAGGGCTCCACCTCCGAGGAAACTGAAACTTGCTTAGCCGCTAATACACAAGCGAGGGTAGCACGTCGGCAAAACAAAACCTCCAAAGAAAGAGACACACACTTAGCCACTAATACATAAGCAAGGCGAGCACATTGGTAAAATGGTATCCTTTTTACTTTTCCTCCTACCGCTAATACACAAGCGATGTGAACACATCGGCAAAACGAAACCTTCTAGAAAAGAGACACCCAGAGTAGTTCCTTTCAATTACCTGACATCTATACATTTCAATTTATTTTCTGACGAGTTCAATAGTTTTTAGGATCCCGGGCTTTTTACAGCATGGGCTTACACATCTAGTGTGTGTGTATATTATATATTAGTGCTGGGCGGTATACCGGTTCATACCATTATGAACCGGTTCATACCGTATTGAACGGTGAAAATGGACAGAGAACATTCCGAAACTGAAGCTGTAGCAGACAATAAAGTTGAACATGATGACACAGAAGAACTTTTGCCGGAATAAGGAGCCGTGTCTGTTGTCTGGAGATACTTTGGTTTTAAAAGGTCGGATGTGGACCATTAAGTTCAAATGTGTGAATTAGGGAATCCATTCCCGGGCTAGGATTCCCGGACATTTTTAATTCCCGCATTCCCGGGAATGAAACTGCTGTAATTCTCGGGAAAACAGGAATGGTCAAGCTCGCATATATAGCGTGTAAAAGTTTAAAAATCGATCAAGAAATAACAGAGTTATAGTTGAAAATAATTAAGGTGGCACCATTGCTGCAGCTTGCACTTCATCAGACAACAGCTTTGAACAGCAACTTGAAATTGCAATGCGTCAGTCTGTTGCATCCGCATTATCTGTGCCAAGAAACTTGCCATCACAGAATGATGACAAGAAACTGGATGCATCAGTAAAACCTGAAATGGCAGTGTTTCAGAGCAACGGCAAGCGCGGACGTTGTTTAGAACAAGTGTATCAGTATCTGATGATTGTGCCACGTACTTCAGTGGAGGCAGAGCGTGCTTTCTCAGCGGCTGGCGTACTTCTGCACGAAGGTGCGCTCTTGCCTGGACGACCGCACGCTGGACACGTTAATAATAATAAAACTTCATTACATTTATATAGAGATTTTCTCAGTACTCAAAGCGTTATCCACACAGGGAGGAACCGGGAAGCGAACCCACAATCTTCCACAGTCTCCTTACTGCAAGGCAGCAGCACTACCACTGCGCCACCTGTGAGGACGTTGTGCTTTCTACGCTCTTATTACAGCAACTAAAGATACATATACTTATATGACAGCATGAACTGCTTGTAGATAAGGTTAGTCTTTTATTTGTGTCAACATATTGCAGTAGTTTTATTAAAAATAAGTGTCGGATGTTCTAAAACTGTTCACATGTGATACCCGTGCACTGTGTCTGGATTCCCTAGTGTGAATACTGTTTCTGTAATACTGGATAATACTGCAAGCCCAGTTGTACTTGTTTTATTTTTTTTTTTTCCAATACTGTGTAATGTACCTGGATACTGTGTAATAGTGTGACGACATGTTGACTTTATTCTCGTAATTTGTCATTAAAGTAGAACATAGTCAACTAAATTTTATCTTAAAATGAATATTTAATTTACTAAATTTTCTCAAACCCCATCACAAGTTATGTAGCATATTAAATGCTTTGTGTTAAATGTTCCTGGAGCCATGTTAATCGCTACATGCTTCTTAGACTGACATCTTCTTTCTCTAACAGGAGGTGCAGGCAGCGATCACCACACAGAATACATTAATTTCATGATATTCCTGCTCTCTGACCATTTAGAATGCTAAGATAATTACTTGATATCATTTTCATGACAAAATGCATTAAAGCATGTATTAATCATGTGGGGACACGGTGGCATGGAGGCTGCACTGCTGCCTCGCAGCAAAGGGGTCCCAGGTGTTCCCTGCTTTGAATTTGCATGTTTTTCTGGTGGGTTTACTCGGCGTGCTTCAGTTTCCTTTCAAAGTCATGTAGGATGTGGGGTTTTGTTATGTTATATTGACCCTGCTAGTGTATGTATTGCTCGTATTCACCCTGCGATGTGCTGGCACCACATTTGCTCCTGCCTTGCACACAATGCTTGCTGGGATGGGTGCAACCCTGAATGGTTGGCATAATTAAACATGTATAACGAAAATTTTTTTTAAAGCTCTGAATACTCCGTGGTCTAACTTTATAACTAGTTTTAATTTCACAAAGACATTTATCGTGTGGTGATTGGTTATGTGGAGAAAGAAAAAGGAAGGATAGGAACTGGGGGTTTGTAGATGTCAGACAGAGACAGCACGCATGAAATAAAGAAAGTCTGCTCAGAAGAACATCCATTGAATTCTGTGCTTGTGTCACGACCACCAGATCACAAACCCAACATTTACACAATATTTTAGTTAAACCTGTGCGATACCCATTCATACATCTAGTTTTTTGGAGCCTTGTCACACCTGCCATAAACTTCTCTACACTGAACGTACACCTGGGGATCCCTTACAGCACTACCGCCACACTACCGTGCATGTTTAATACCTGCTTTAATGCATTTCATCATGAAAATGATATCAAGTATTTATCTTAGCATTCTAAATTTTCAGAGAGCAGGAATATCATGAAGTGAATGTATTCTGTGTGGCAATAGCTTCCTGTGCCTCCACTTAGTGCAGAGGAAGTCAGTTTAAGAAGCGCATAGTGATTAACAACTGGGTCGGGGAACACTAAACACAAAGCATTTAATGTGCAACATTAACTTATGATGGGGTTTGAAGAAAATCTAGTAAATTAATCATTGATTTTAGGGTGAAGTTTAGATTACGACATTCTACTTTAATGACAAACTATGAGAATAAAGTGGAAATGTCAACTTTAATCTCAACATAAATGGTGAGAATAAAGTGGAAATTTTGAGAATAAAGTTTTTGTTTTCTTCACCGTGGCCCTAATACACTTCCGTAGGGCTATACCACTAATAGCATTATAAATGCAAGTTTCAGTTTTATTTTTTTATGTATATAGCTTAGCTTGAAGCAAGGTCCATATTAATGCAGTTTGCCTTAATGATGGTTCAGTTGGTAAATATGTCATGACCAAGTTGCACTTGTTTTATTTTATTTTTATTTGGTGAATACTGTGTAATGCACCTGGGCTTGAAGTAATAATACTATTACTGGAAGTTGCACTATTATTTATTATTTTAAATATTATGCACTTTAAGGATGGTAAAGTTATTTAAAAAGTCACTTTAATGTGTCAGTGGAAAGAGATTGTTAACATTAATAGAAAGTGCAGTTGGTTTACAAAAAATATTTACTATTTATTCCATTTCTAAGACATGTTCAGTGCAATACAACTTTTGACAAGTACCTCTGGATATTTTACTAAGTCTAAATGCCTATTTAGATGGTTGAAAATATGTTGTCAAAATTTTAATTTTTTGCAAAATTTGTTCAATAAAAAAGGTTCAATATTTTGACTGCAACTGTCATGCAATGTGATTCCTTCTCTTTATTAGTGCCACCCCCTTGAAAATTATCACTTTATGGGGCCATACAAGCCTGTATTAATACTTGTGTGCACATTAAAATATTTTATTATACAATGTACAATTCTCATGACAGTGGAATACGTTATTCTTAGCCAGTCTACTGCAGTAATTGCAGTGGAAAATGTGGTTAACATCCACTCATGCATGGGAAAAAAATACCGTTGAATACCGTGAAACCGGTATAATTTTGAAAAATACCATGATATAGAATTTTGGTCATACCGCCCACCACTAATATTATATATTTATATATATATATATATATATACATACATATATATATATATATATATATATATATATATATATACACACATATATATATATATATATATATACACACATATATATATATATATATATATATATACACACATATATATATATATATATATATATATACACATATACATTATATACAGTGGTGTGAAAAACTATTTGCCCCCTTCCTGATTTCTTATTCTTTTGCATGTTTGTCACACAAAATGTTTCTGATCATCAAACACATTTAACCATTAGTCAAATATAACACAAGTAAACACAAAATGCAGTTTGTAAATGGTGGTTTTTATTATTTAGGGAGAAAAAAA